>NC_086352.1:6032000-6292000 GCF_036324505.1 Eleginops maclovinus | reverse complement strand
AGTCCAACTCATGCAGTTGATGTTATACCCCCCCTGCTGTTGCTCTAGTTTATCCATTTTGACTTCTTTACCGTGAAGCTGAGCTAGACAGCTTTCGAGCCAATCATGTGACCGTATCTGATATTCAGATCTATGCAAACGTGTGGTTCAGTGGTGCTTTAGTGTGAGGGTGGTTCCTGACAGGTTTGGCTCTTACCCGACCAATAGCAAAAGCAGAAACCTGCAGCCACAAATAAACTCAAATCCTCCCTGATCCAAACTCCGACACAGCGACAGGTGTGTCAGAACCGTTAAACCAAATCACCCACAGAGTTTGCACAGGGAATATTACATCTAAATATAAACTGCTGTTTGGTGGCGTACGATCACACCCTCACGATCAACACACACACAAACTCTTATCTACATCACCCTGTCTCCAACAACCAAAGGGTAGATCATCACCATGACATCTCCTCAGATTATTATATTGTTAGCTGCAATAACTATAATACAGGTGCTGAGATTACAGGTGAAACTACAGGATATCAAAATGACATAAGCAAGTATTTTTGCTTCAAATGATTACATTAAATATGCAAAGGAGACATTACCATTACACTTTGGGGAATTAAGGAAAAATCCATTGACGTAAACGGATTAAACTTTGAAAACAAACAGCTTAATGTGTATTTGTTCTTTACCAGTCTTAAATAAGATATGTTTTGGAAGACAAAAAGCCCAAACTTGTGTGAAGATGTGAATGACTTTTGCATGAAAATGCTTAAAATGGCCATCGATCCTTTTTTTTGGCCAATAATTCTCCATTATTTTGTCATATCTATCTTTAAAGGTAGGACCAAAGGAACATAAAAGACACATGGCAGGAACACACATGATATGTTGATATAATAGCTTTTATTGTTTTATATATTCCTTGGTATATTGTTTTTAGCTTCTGTATAAACGACACAATGATCCCAATGATCCAGCCTATAAAGCAGGACATGTATGGAAGCAAATAGCCCAAACTCCCATAATCGACCAGTTATTGTAGTGTAAGTTACCCTAGTTCTTGCCTACACCTTAATGGATAGAGTTCACACACTTTTAGAACATCTAAATAATACTATGACTCAAATAGTACAAACTAGAATACTTATCAATAAGCTCTGAGGAGCAGCTCCACTCTGTGAACTCACTCCTCACTCCAGTTTAACCCCACTACTCAACGTTGTTCAGCAGAGGAATGACAGGCGGCTTCGGAAGGATCAGACGGCAGGTCATTAAAGGAGCTAAACCTCTGGTGGCTCTGAGGCTGCAGCGCCCTCTGCTGGCGACCCCCCCGCCTCCTGCACAAACATCAGTTCAACATCTGGCGTTCAAAACAAGCCCGAGGCCCCTGACCGCAGCCCAGGAATAATCCCAGCACTCGAGCTGCAGAGGAATCTGTCCGTCAGCAACATTTCTCAGCAGAGACTCGTCTGCACATCCTCCAGCTCCGAGGCACAGCGGGTACACTGACAGAAGAAAGGACTCCAGGACGAGGAAGGGAGAGGTTTACTCATGAACTATCGAGGATGATCAAAATGATCTGTGAAGCACTTTGGAATTGTGGTTTTCCAAAGCCCTTAGACTATGTTTACTTGCTTAGTTTTCCAGTGAAGCAAATATAGAGGTGATATTTATTCATATGTTTAAGTTCCTCATCACTCACGGCGTACTATTGGAAATATATTGCAGAATTTCCACATTTTTAAAGTTGTAGAAGCGACAGGAAAAACATTGCAATTATGTCGTGGTTTAAACCTGTGAGATCTCAACCTTTCATGCATTGTTCTAACTGGATCGTGCAGGGTGGAGGTGCATCATCAACTTAAATCTGCAGATGCATGGCTCTAACAGCGTGGCTGACTGGAGGGCACGATGCACAACACTTCAGACGTTTCATCAACTCCATAAATCGGGCGCTGATTGAACTTCCAAAATTAAAAAAGAGGATAAACCATTAAGAGGTTAAAAGGAAATGGCGCTGATTAATCTGTTACATGATATAAATAAAAACATTGAATTCATATAGAAGTGTACACTATAGCGTAACTAACAGATACTCAAATCTACATTTTAAGGAGGAGGCTGTCCTTTAGCTGTCGTTTAAAAATGAAATGCACGTTGATTTCCTTCTGTTTATTCCCGGTGAGATAGACGCCTTAATATAATTATATATGTTTGATATTTAAGTTCAACTGCAAGATTTTCACATATTTTTCAGAGGTTTGGATTTGCAGGAGAAGCAGCAGTGGGATTAAAAGCATCTCCACGCAGCAGTAAGGTACCAGACCGAATATCCTCAGAGACTGAAGGTGTACAAAACGTCGGGTCACAGTGCACATGTGCTCATGTGATAATCCAGAGCTTGGTTGTCCGTTTGGTAACCCCCCCCACCGCCCTTCCTGATGCCAAAGGTTGTTTTGGGTGTTTCGAAGGCAAACAGTGACTCACGGTACACTCCTGTTAATCAAACCTGCACCATGGAGCTCCATATCAGAAAACAAACAGAGGCTTACCGTGGAGCCGTGCGTTTCCTCTGGGGCGACATCATCGTCTCCCTCTCCTGCAGCTCCTTCAGACACCATGACTTCCCCCTCTGGAGAGAAACACCACGCAGTCAGTCCAGAACAAACGCTCCAAATGTGGAAATCAATAAGCAGAGTTTAGACTGCAGACTGGAGCAGCTTGTGTCTGAACTAAAGCTTTCCCAGAGGAGCTATGACCGTTTGCACGGCAATTAATTCATCATTCTTTAATTATGAACACAGAGTCTGAACGGAGCATTGATGGTGCTGTGTAATTATCTCTGATGGATTAGGGGTTTATCCAGAAAGGCTGTTTTAAGCGAACATAACTGGAAATATAGAAGGACGCATTTTGTCTGACTTTCTTCCCTTTTTAAAGCATTTACCAGAATCCAGATTGAATATTCAAACCTTTATTTATAAACTGACTAAGTGAAGGTTCAACGTTTGTTGAGGAACAGAACTCGTTACAGTTAATATCTCATCCCGATTCACACAAGCATGCACTTCCCAAACTAGCAGTCACAAGATCCTCACTTCTTCATAAGTACTGTCAAAACATCCTCCAGTATCCTCTTTTGAAATGTTTTCAGCTGGGTTTGTTGATTTATTTATTGACACGTCTGTTCCATGATTACGTAAAACCTACTGACAATATTTACTGAAACTTGGTGGAAGGGTGTGGCATGGGTCGAGAAAGAAACCGTTCAATGACGGAGCAGATCTGAATCACGGGGCGGGTGAACTAATTATTCTGCACTTCTGTAAGATACGCCAATCATGAGAGGACGCAGTGACATCAGCGCCCCCCTGGGGTCAGACCTACAGTATCCAGATCCTGTACTTGAGTAAAGTAGAAGTACTCAGATCTTGTACTTGAGTAAAGTAGAAGTACTCAGATCTTGTACTTGAGTAAAAGTAGAAGTACTCAGATCTTGTACTTGAGTAAAGTAGAAGTACTCAGATCTTGTACTTGAGTAAAGTAGAAGTACTCAGATCCTGTATTTGAGTAAAAGTAGAAGTACTCAGGTCTTGTACTTGAGTAAAGTAGAAGTACTCAGATCTTGTACTTGAGTAAAGTAGAAGTACTCAGGTCTTGTACTTGAGTAAAAGTAGAAGTACTCAGGTCTTGTACTTGAGTAAAGTAGAAGTACTCAGATCTTGTACTTGAGTAAAGTAGAAGTACTCAGGTCTTGTACTTGAGTAAAGTAAAAGTAGAAGTAGACAGATCTTGTACTTGAGTAAAGTAGAAGTACTCAGATCTTGTTCTTGAGTAAAGTAGAAGTACTCAGGTCTTGTACTTGAGTAAAGTAGAAGTACTCAGATCTTGTACTTGAGTAAAGTAGAAGTACTCAGGTCTTGTACTTGAGTAAAGTAGAAGTACTCAGATCTTGTACTTGAGTAAAGTAGAAGTACTCAGGTCTTGTACTTGAGTAAAGTAGAAGTACTCAGGTTTTGTACTTGAGTAAAGTAGAAGTACCAGAGTGTAGGAATACTCTGTCACAGTAAAAGTATTCTAAATGTTCCTCCAGTGAAAGTAGAAAGTACTCTCCTCTAAATGTACTTAAAGTAGCGACAGTAAAAGTAGTCATTGTCTGATTGGTCCATTTCAGAATAATATCTCTGATATGTTTTATAATGATTGATCATTAAAGTGTTCTCAGAGCTGGTAAAGGTGCAGCTAGTTTGAATGGCTTTGTATACTGCAGGGTAGCTGCTGGATTTACTGCAGGTGAACTACAGTCTGATTTAAAGGGGATTATATTTACCATCACTCATCCTAATCTGCCTAGCAACTAAAGGTGTTAAGTACATATAGTGGAGTAAAAGTACAGAGTCGCATACAATTAAAATACAAAAGTGAAGAACAAGTACCTCAAATCTAAATACTGCGCTTGAGTGAATGTCTTCCTGCCACATTAACAGTAAACCTGAGTGTTGAGATGCTATTTTTGTGTCTCTTTATTAAACTTAAATGCGAGTTTAGGGAAGCGGTGAGAGAGTCTGATAGCATGACTGCAAAATCCATATTTCATGTTTTAAATACGTTGTGTATATTGTGACCCCCCTGTTTAACCCTGAAACAAGAGCAGTCTCTGATCTACGACGATACCTGAACCTCTGTCGGGCTGTAAATATCTCCCCTCGTTCATAATGACACCCCCGTCTCCCTCTCGCTGTGACGCACAGCCTTGCCCTTGACCTCTCATCTTTGGACTTGGGTCCAGCACAATTACTCCTGACGAGTGGGAATTGCCAACAGAGTTGTGCTGGAGGTTCACTTACAGGAGACGGACTCTCACTTCCTGCTCTGCGCTCACATCAGCTGGCCTGAGTGAGTTTGTTTTGCAGAAGCCAGCCTCCAGCCCGGGTCACATGCTCCGGTAACGTGACAGTGTTTGCTGACATACTCAAGTGTGCTTGAGCCAGGGAGTGCATGTGTGCAAAGACTAACAGAGAACATATGATATAAAGGGAAATGTTGTCAGACTGTACAGGGCCTTAAGGTACAAGAGACATAAAACGCCTCATTATTTCCTGTTCTCAATACGTTACTGAGTCTCCCAGTGTCCCTGCATGAGCTGTGGGAGACAGATGCCGCTAATGTCATGTTTTTTTGGTTAACCCTAACCCTAAATGCCCATCCCCAAAACCTCATTACAAAGACTACTATCATCGAAAACAGTCCATATCCTAAGCAATATATGACACATGATACATGGCCTTCAGATTTCTGACTTTCAAAAGCCTCAAAATTTTCTCCAATTTCGCACTTTTTTCTAAATTCACTTTTTCTTCTCAAACTTCATTTATTTTTTCAAAATTTGGGTTTATTGCAAAATTCTGATTTTTCCCAGAATTATTATTTGTTTTCAATTCTAACTTTTTTGATATTTCTGATTCTCACTTTTTCAAAGTCTTCACTTTTTCTAAATTCAATGTCTTCTTTCAGGTTTCTAACTCCAAAAAATGATTATTATTCAAAATTCTCTCTTACTAAAAATTCTGCCTTTATTTTAACAATCTATTTTTTTTAAATCCTCACTTTTCCTCACAATTCTCTAGTTTTTTCCAAGTTCTACACTTTTTCAGATTTCTGATTTTCAAAAGCCTAAATGTTCTCAAAGTTCTCACTTTTTTCCGAATTCATTTTCTCAAAATTCAGACTATTTCTAACTTTTTCAGATTTCTCACTTTTTCTTCTCAAACTTCATTTATTTTTCAAAATTCAGATTTTTCCCAAAATTATTGTTTATTTTAAATTTTCACTTTTTTTTTTATTCTCAATTTTTTTCCAAATTCTCACTTTTTTCTAAAAATGCTGTTTTCTTTTCTAACCCTAAATGCTCATCTTGCATCCTTGCGACTATAAGCACCATAACCCTAAACAAGTATATCTATATATAGCAGCAATATAATACATGGTTTAAGTCCCTCTGTGTTCCAGTGGCAGCATGATTGTGCTAATGTCTCATATTGTTGTTTTTTTTACAAAACCCTAAACCTAAATACCCTCTTATTTAATACAAAAATGCTAAATCCTCATTAAAAACACAATCAACACCAAAAAGGTAAACAGCCTAACCAAAGACGTGTTGACAGCAGCAATACATCACAACAGGATGTGGCTCAGAAACATCTGTGAGGGCCATTATGGCGAGACACAATGCATTAAGCTTTCAGAGCTATTGCCATTAATCACCACAGGAGCACTGGATCTGATTAAGCATATTTGTTTAGAAATAAGACTTTGACAAACGTATTGCCCTGTGATGAATGTGAGTGTGTGTAACTAGAATAAACCTGAAGTGGTGCTGAGATAAATCAGTGTTCGCCCACCTTGAACCGCACCGCTGGGGCTTTGTGGTTCTCCATCCACTGTGTCGAGAGGATTTCCAGCCGTCTCCTCCTCAGCATCAGGTCCACTGGACGCTTCACTGCTCAGCGGAGTGACTCCGACGGATAAAGATGCATTGATCCGATCCTCTGAGTGCCTTAATCCCTCTTCCGGTGACCTTTCATCCGCTGTCATCTCTGAATTATCCTGTTTGGGTTGCCCCTGCTGCACGTCTCCACTCCTTTCCGCTGCAGATTCATCACTGGTGTTGTTTGACTGATGTTCAACAGAGCTAATTGGTTCACTTTCGTCTGTAGGAGAAGCACTAGCTTCAAATGAAACGCTGCTTATGTCCTCTGAGGCAAAACACTCCATTTCTGCATTGACTTCAGATTCCGTGGCCCCTTCAGGTTCGGTGTCATCGACCGCCGTCGGAGCGTCTCCCCTTTCAGACAATAATAAATCCTCTTTGGGAAGTTCTGCAGCAAGTTCCTCTACTCTTTCATCAAGATTCAAACCCTCAAGTGTCTCTAAGTTGGGTAAACGTTCTGGCTCAGCCAATGACACAGTGTCCAGCTGAACCACGATTGGTCTATTGGCTTCAACTTCTCTAGAATCGTCTGGTTCTTCCATCTGTAATCCTGCTGAGGGAACATCTTCTACATTAGTCTGAACCAAGCCCTGATCCGCCACACTAGCATTCTCCTGAGATGGGAGGAATATATCCGTCGTGGAGCTCCCCACTGATCGGAAACTGCCGTCATCGTCGCTGGAGATGACATGGCTCATCTCTGAATCTTGACCGGTATGTGTATCCCTGGGGATCAAATCAGGTGATGGATCAGCTCGTAGATCCTCCATGGAGTTAGCAGGAGCCACGCAATCAGCTGTGTCCTCAGGTTCGTCAAGGGACAAACTCTCAGCGCTGCATCCGGAAGCTTCTGCCTCCTCGTCTGGCTCCCCGTCGCTCGCTGCACTCCCAGAATGAGGACCAGTGTGTGAAGCCTGCTGCTGCTGCTGCTCTGAGGCGTAATCCCGACCAGCTGTTTCCTGGTTTTGTTCCAGGCTGTTTGTGTGTGGTGGAGGTTCCCCCTCGTGGAGGCCTTCTATCGAGAGAGCAGATTGAGGCTCCTCAATTACATCAGCGCCGTCTATCATCGGTGGACTGGGGAGGTCCCCTCGGTCGGATACAAGCTCTGCTAACCCTTCCTCCTTCTCCTCCTCTAAAGAGAGCTCCTGGCAGCACTCCTTCATTTCAGAGTCAGAGGCGTCAGAACCCTCTGATGACGGGGACTGGCCCATGACTGAGGCTTTGACGTCTCCACAGGGCGGTATGGGATCTGTTGACTCAGTGTCCTCCTCCCTCTTTCTCACTGTGCTTTCCTCTGCTTCCTGCTCGGATCCCTCCTTGGCCTCCTGTCCTTCCCAGATCACAGCCTCCCCTCTATCAGTTTCCTCTGCCTGTTTATCACTGCCTTCTGCTGCTGGTGGTGGTAGAAAGATTCCCACAGTGAGGCTTTCCCCTCCTGCTCCTTCACTCCTCAAACTCTGGGTGGGAACGACAGGCTGCCCTCTTCCCTCCTGCTCTGCTTGGCAGTAATCTCTCGCAGTGTTTGAACTGAGACACACCCAGTCCAACCTGGGGCTGAGGCCATGCTCCCGAGGCCTTGTGTCTGGCGTCGGATCACTCAGAGACAAGCTCCACTCTCTCTCTGCATTCTCAGTCTCACCGTGTCCACAATCAACACGGCCACTGCTTTCCGAGGAGCAGTTTTCCACCCAGATCCCTCCTGTTGTTGTATCCGGGCTCTCTGACAGCTGTAGTCGCTCCTGACAGGTTATCTCCTCGACACCATCACAACATTCGTCCGCTGTGTGCAGAGAATCAAAGTGCAGCTCCAGTACAGAAACCCCCTGCAGAATACAGAAGAGAAGCAGGATAAATGTTAGCTTTCCCCCTCCGAGAAACAAACAGCTCTCTCTCTAATTCTTATCAATCGCCAACTCTGTGATTGCATAAGGTGTTCCACCGGTTATACAAACTCAGCTTGAAGGTTAAAACAAATGAGGGCAGTGAAAAGACAAACAATCTGACAATGTTTAGCTGCAGCAGCAAAGCTCCCGGATAAAGTCAGTGGAGAGAGGGAGGCAGGGTGCAGAGGTGGGAGTAAAAGTAGAAGTACCAGAGTGTAGGAATATTTTGTGTGCAGTACTTCACACAGCTGGCAGGGTGCTGTGACTCACCTTGGCGTGGACATGGTTTAGCAGGTGCAGCAGCTGCTCCACGCTCCTCTGGAGGGTCGGGGGGTCAAGGACGGGGTGTATCCTCAGCGTCAGAGTGTGTGTGTTCAGCCGGGGGAGGTGGCAAACTACTCGTGCGTCCGTACACACCGGCTGGAAGGTCTCAGTGTCTTTGTCCGTCTCGGCCCTGTTGGAAATAAACACTTAGATCATCAGGAACGGTCTGAAGCGTGATTGGCTAACAGGACTGTTTTCGAGAGGGTTTTACATGGTGATGTCACCCCAAAAAAAACCTCCTCTCTTTTGGTAATCCCAAGTGTGTTGTTGTTGTTGTTTTTTCCAGAGTGGGTTAGGGTTATTCTATTGGTGAAATCCTGAGGTTTATTCTAGCTGATAATCGATGAATTAGGTGCTGTCAAGTATATAAAAAAAGTTCCAAGCGCTGCGGCAAGTCAACCACAACTGTTCCTCTCCTGACGTAAAATACTTTAGGACCACTCCTGAGAAGGTTTTAACAGAGTGGGTTAGGGTTAGTCCACTTGTCAAATCCAGAGGTTTATTTTAGCTCAAAATCTATCAGGCGCTTTCAAGTATAAAAAAAAGTTCCAGGCGCTAACATATTACCATCCCATCCTGACGTAAAATACTTTAATAATACTTTGACTTGGCCGTCGTATAGCTCAGTGGGTAGAGCAGGCGGCCATATACTGGGGTTTGATCCCCATGCGGTGGACCAAAGTTCAAATCCCTTTGCCGCGCGTCTTCCCCTCTGTCTCCCTGTTTCTGACCTGCACTGTCTCTGTATTAAAGGCACTGGTTGCCCAAAAACTTCTTTAAAAATTATAATAATACTCTGACTTAAAGAACCTCCTACAACAATAAACTTCTAATAAGGTCAGCCCCCTTCCTCTGTCTGTTGTTGTTGTTTTCTCCAGACTGGGTCAGGGTCAGTCCACTGGTCAAATCCTGAGCTTTATTCTAGCTGATAACAATCAATCAGGCACTGTCAAGTATAAAAAAAGTTCCAAAAGCTGCGGCAAGTCCAACAAAGCTGTTCCTTTCCTGTTGTAAAATACTTTAGGACCACTCCAACTTGATAACCTTTTCTCCCTGACAGTCAATCAGGCGCTGTACAAAAAAAGTTCCAGGCACTAACACATTACCATTCCTTTGTAAAATACTCAACTCGAAGGCCACTCCCAGTCGATAAGCTTTCTGAAGAGGTTTTAACAATGATTTCAGCCCCCGTTCTTCTGATAATCCACGTGTGTTGTTGTTTTTTTGTATCCAGACAGGTCAAGGGTCACACCACTGCTCAAATCCAGAGCTTTATTCAGTCGCTGTCAAGTATAGAAAAAGTTCCAGACGATGCAGCAAGTCAACCAAAACTGTTCCTTTCCCGTCGTAAAATACTCCACTTGAGGACCACTCCTACTCGATAAGCTTTCTGAGAAAACCTCTCTCCTCCTGCTGCCTTCGCTCGAAGGTAAAAGTATGTGCAGTTCATAAAGATAGTGCTGTAAAGGGGGGGGGAGGGGGGGAGACACCTCCCAGTCAGGCAGCTCTGTTTGCGTAATCCTGGGTGGATTGCTTCAGCCGCGAGGCCCTCCGGGCTGAGGTCACCAGCCAGGCTGCGAGTGACTTCACTTCTCAGGAGGGAGATGTAATTACTAACACATAAAGAGGGAGTCGTGAAGCAGCTTGGGAGCACGCTGGGCAGACGGAGCGCTCACTAAGTGGTAGTTGTCTTTCAGCTTGTGGCATCTTCATTTTCAGTTAAGTGAAAACTATTCTGCAGCAGATAAGTAGAGTGCTTATAAGACATAAAAAGAGTCTATTTCAAGCCGTCTCTCAGTCTCAGCTGTGTTTCTCTCTCCACAGTTTAATGTTTCACTAGAATGGGAGGTGAAGAGTCTGACCTCACTCGTCAGAAAGAAACCATTGTTACGGATAATACCTGACAAATGCAAACATCACACACACACATCCATTCGCCATTACAGGCAACCCTGCAGTGTGTGTGGGTTTAAGTGAAGTTACAAATACAGAGATGTTGTGGAGAGGTATTACAAAAGTTCAGCAGACACAGGCGTAGTAGTAAAAAGGCTTTTGTGTTGCTGAATAGTTCCCAGTCTCTCTGTTTACTAGCCGCCCACACCTTCTCAATGTGCAGGGAACTATCTGTCTGCAGGAGGAAGTTGTTTTGTGGGGATGGATACTGGATATTTCTCCTGTTACCTGAACACAACACACAAACAAGTGTCCCTTTAAGGGCGGCATGTAGACTGCCCAATTCAAAACTGTGCCAGATAAATTACCGGCAGTCAAATTGAAATCTTTTTTGGTCACTTCGTTGGTGTAGGCCTTGTATCATCTTGTGTTATTTAATAAAGGGTCCCTATATGGGAGAAGAAGTCCCTCTGGAGGATAAACTAGGATTTTAGCCTTTGCAGACCATTTACATGCACTAAAAACCTATAGAACACAGGAGAGGAAAAACCACAAAACATATTTGACTGAGACTACAGTACACCAGGAAAGGCCTTACCAGTACCTTTCATGCAAGTTTACTGGAGATCACTTTTTATTTCATGTGCAATAAAACTCTTTTTTTTGGGAGTTTAGATTTTGATTTGCCTTTAGAGATATATTTAGCTATTGCATATTTATGTTTATATTAGTGCAAACCAGACACTACAGCAAACAGAGACAGAATAAACTATAAAGTAATAACGATATACTAATTGAAGAAGTTCAGCAACTCGATTTCTCAATGTTTTTATCATAGAAGTGTTGAATAAGATTCCCTCAGATGACAAAGGGAACAACAACAACAACAGCAGCAATGTACCAGCATTATGCATCCCCCATATCTCTTGTGACTGTGTGTGCAGAACGGAGGGCATCGTCAGCTAAAACTCAGAGTAGAGACACAGTTTGATCTCTTATATTATCTCCGTTTAGGTTTTGAAATATTCTTAAACTTTAAAAGCACTATTATTTACAAGCACACATCCATGGACTGTAACTCAGGAAGTCCTTACTGTGCGAGGAGCTCGACGAGGCGTTCGTGTCCTCTCAGGTCTGCCACGGCGGAGGGGGTGTGGCCTTGTCTGTTGGCCAATCGCAGAGCCTCTCTCGCTCCAGGTTGCTTCAGCAGGAAGTGCGTGACCCGATAAAGACCCCGGCGTGCGGAGAAGTGCAGCAGGGTCTCCTGAGGATCCAGGTCTGAGGAGGAGACAGAGGACAAGAATGCAGAGATAAATACAGAAGTCCAGACTCATTAAAGAGAGGGAGAGACGGGAGAAAGGGCAGCAGTCGAGGCGGCACAATTTGTGGTCCAGTATCCGACATACCACGGCCTGCTGCAGCTCGGCAACATCACAGAGACGTCTCATTAAACCAGAACAGCGTCCACAGTGAGCCACAGACCTTTACAGACTGACACACACACAGCTTTATCTCTTTCTGCAAAATATTTAGCAAACTATATTAAAAAACAACGTTCCTCTTAATGTTTTTGTTGTGGACGTCCAATTCATTTTGTCATTTTCACTATTATTTTGTAACTTGTTTGTTTTAAAACTTAGGACATCTAGTTATGTTTTCTTAAACGTTTGACCCAGTTTCTGTAACACAGTGAATAAAGCCACATATTTGGAAGTAAATACTGTATTTTTGGGTTAAAACGAACACGGCAATTGCTTGGGTTTGAAAATGGTCATTTCTCTGCACACAATGACAGAGTGTTTCTGTAGTCCTCTGAAGCAGCATCTAATGTGTGATAAAACTACCACAGCAACAACAATAGTGATTATGCACAAGACTGAAGTGAGTCAAACGAAGTACATCACACCCATTTTTAGTTTTAGTCCATTATTCGCTCCGTTTATAATACAGCTCCTAATAACACCACCTAATACTGAACCCCCCTGCCTTTGAACAGCCATAAAGACACACACACACACACACACACACACACACAGAAACTGAGAAACAGTCAAAGACCTAAAGATGTTTATTTTAAAAATAGATAAGTCACATAATCTGTGGAGCTTTCATCAGCTAATGCTTGGCTCGTGTAGCCGAGCTTCTTCAGATTCTAGGTTATTTACGAGGGTTTCTGGAAACGCTCAAAGATGCAACGGGAAAATAAACTTAAACTCTCTGTTACCTTGGTTTCAATTACAAATGCAGTTATTCCGTTTGAGTTGAGGCCGGGGCTCTAACAGATAAGAGAAATGTTGTTTTAGGGGAATCTAAATGGTGTGTTGGTGTGAAAAATCTCCCCTTCAGTTCCAGATGTGTGTAAACTGCAGCTGCTCTCCGGTTATTAATATCAGCAGAAAGTGCAGGAATGAGAAAGATAAAGCATCTACAGCCCCGCCGCCAGTGCAGAGTCCAGATTTCTTCTCTGTTATGATAAAGGCTGAGTTTTACTGTTCGGCCTTCATCCGTCACTGGGGGGGGGGGGGCTCTCTCTGGTGTCCGTACACAAAACACTGGTTTTTGTTTGAGCAAACAGGGACAAGTCATGGTCCTTCAGGTAGATACTGAAAGCAGATTAGATTTCACTGTCTGTGATACAAACATTAGATTAAATCAGCTGAAAATCATTTTTAAAAAGCCTAAAACGGAGCTCCATAAAGCGTCCTCACCTTCACTTGTTTTTAGCACACACACCTATCCATATATTAATACATGATGTATGGAACATCATTTTGCATCCAGTATTCTATTGTACGTGTACATAGTTATTTGTACATTTGGAATTGCCCCAAGTGTCATTTGCACCAATGTATGTCTTTCCTATTTTCATATCTTAGATATATATATAAAACAAATGTGTTGGAGAAGCCTTTGACTTCAAGGGGCCCTCTAATGCTCATTTTCAGGTTCCTATTTGTATTTAGTGCCTCTGCTGTGACGTGTTTCCAGGCTTGAATGTGCAAATAGCTCTTTGTTTGTCTCCCTCTGGAAGGAACTTTAGAATTGTAGCCTTTGCAGACCATTAACATGCACTGAGACCATGCACCAGAAAGGGAAACCCCCAAAAAGTGTAGTAGGGCCCCTTTAATATCTGCATTACCAATCATTATGCTTTCAGTCCATTTACCGAGACCCAGGCTGCACCAGCCCCCCCCCCCCCCAACGATGAATATCAAACCTAATGGGTCAGATGAAATGCTCCACTTGGCGGGACAGGAACGTGAGGAGCCAACCAGCAGCAGGGAATGCTTCACTGCCGGGTCTGATGTGAGGGGTTCCTCAAAAGTGGCTGCCATTACATCTGTGTGTGTAGTTACAGCTCTGTGCTGCAGGACAGGAAACACCAACACGCAGTATGCTGGATCACATGAGCACACTGAAACAGCTGCGCTGCTTATTGGCAGATATCATCGCTTAGATTCACTGCCTTCGTCACAGTCAGACCGGACCGTACCTGTACCAGATACAACGACCCGTTTCACTATTAAAGAGGCCCTATTCTGCTTTCAAGGGGGTTTCCCTCTCCTGTAGTGTGTTGTATAGGTTTTAGTGCATCTAAATGGTCTGGAAAGGCTGAAATCCACTCGGCAGTCATTCATGTCCGAAAATACACTGTTCAGAAGAAGAGGAAGTAGTGCATTTTATTTTGATCCATCAGGACCATGAGTTCACTAAATGAAAGTCAAGCAGTATTGAAAAGTATTTGACTGGGGAAATAAACCGTGTTTGAAATAGGGTTGATTTTGAACACAACCACATTTTATATTACAGTATTTTTTATTACGACAATTAGAGAAAAAAACAAACACTTTTTGGACCTGGAGGTTTTTGCTTTATCTATGGAATCCTAATTCTAAAGATTGTATTTGTTGAGACTGCAGATCAACGAGTCTGTTACTATTAGGATGATTATTTCACACTCAGTGCCACACTGTTGAACACGAGTCACCCTCCACTACATGTATGTAACACCTTTAGTTGCTAGGCAGATTAGGATTACTGATGGTAAATATAATCAGCCCTTAAATCAGACTTTAGTTCCCCTGCAGTAAATCCAGCAGCTACCCTGCAGTATACAAAGCCATTCAAACGAGCTGCACCTTTACCAGCTCTGAGAACACTTTAATGATCAATCATTATAAAACATATCAGAGATATTATTCTGAAATGGACCAATCTGCAGGATGCTTCCCTCCTCTGATTGTAACAGATTACATTTTTAAAGTCCCCCCGATCATCCGGGCGTTTCCCGTTCCTTCCATTGACATGCACTCTGGTTCCAGATTAAGTGATTTTCCCCGAGCTCAATAAACGGCCGGCTTTTGTGAGATCAGTGACTGCTGCGTGTCCACAGCGTGAGGAATGACGGAGATAAACCACCGCCACCTCCACCTATAGTCCGCCGCCATCCATCATCCGACAGATCTGATAAATGGAGAGCGGCGTCTCACTCCTCTTCCCGCCCTGCAGCTCTCCGATACAACGACTCGTGTTGAAGCGCTGACATATTGAGAAGCAGAGCCTATTAGAGCGCACGTCACTCACCGCCACAGGTAGCCGCCTTCCACATCACCCACATGACAACTGACTGTGTGTGTGTGTGTGTGTGTGTGTGTGTGTGTGTGTGTGTGTGTGTGTGTGTGTGTGTGTGTGTGTGTGTGTGTGTGTGTGTGTGTGTCTTTAAGAAGCCTTTTCACAACAGCACTAAGCAGATCTAATCGGCAGGGAGGTCATTACTGAAAATTTGTTTTGACGACTTTCCTTTCAGGCTCCAAACGGACGATGAATAAAACATGTTGAGCCGTGTGAGGGCGTCCAATCTGAACTACAAACCTACTCAGTGTCCGTGTTTTTTTGGGGTGAGATCCTGCTGGTTTTGCTGGTCCGGTGCAATATCCAAGTCTAAGTTAAAGCGTAAGATGTTATCTTTACAAAAGCCAGAGGCAGCGCTGCAACGACTTCATACAGTCTCGTCCATGCTGCTCCCCAGAGAGCGGTTCCCCCGCAGAGTGCATCCTCTCCTCGGCTCCTCCGGTTTCCTTCAGCTGACTAAAGCCGTCGGACTCACCGGCTGGGGGAAATCGCCACTTTGTTTTTAGTAAAAATGTTAGTTTGCTCTGGGATCGCTGATTCTTAGAACCCAAAGTGCCGTCTGCAGCCATGAGACCCTTAATTACTTACTCAGTCACCTTCCTTCCTTCCATCCTTCCTCCCGTCCTTCCTTCCTTCCTTCCTTCCTTCCTTCCTTCCTATCTTTCTACCTACTTAATTACTTACCACCTAACTTCCTTCCTTCCTTCCTTGCTTGCTTCCTTCCTTGCTTGCTTCCTTCCTTCCTTCCTTCCTTCCTTCCTTCCTTCCTTACCTACTTAATTACTTACCACCTAACTTCCTTCTTTCCTTCCTTCCTTCCTTCCTTCCTTCCTTCCTTCCTTCCTTCCTACCTACTTAATTACTTACCACCTAACTAACCTCCCTCCCTTCCTCCCTTCCTCCCTCCCTCCCTATCTTCCTACCTACTTAATTACTTACCACCTAACTACCGTCCCTCCCTCCCTTCCTCCCTTCCTTCCTTCCTCCCGTCCTTCCTTCCTTCCTTCCTATCTTCCTACCTACTTAATTACTTACCACCTAACTTCCTTCCTTCCTTCCTTCCTTCCTACCTACTTAATTACTTACCACCTAACTTCCTTCCTTCCTTCCTTCCTTCCTTCCTTCCTACCTACTTAATTACTTACCACCTAACTTCCTTCCTTCCTTCCTTCCTTCCTTCCTTCCTTCCTTCCTTCCTTCCTTCCTTCCTTCCTTCCTTCCTTCCTTCCTTCCTTCCCTATCTAATATAATGTTGTTTGTTGTTGTTGTTGATGATAAAATGCTTACTTTTCATTGAATATTTGGATATAAGATAGAAAAAACACACAGATACAATTGAATTAGGTGTGTCCTAACTCTCTCCTAATATTTCACCAGATTATCTCCCATTTATCCGGGACAATAACATCCTCCCAAACACTCATTCGATGGGAAACACTGTGTCATAGATCTTTCTGGTAAACAAGACACACACAGAGGTGCCATGTGTGTCATTATGCCCTGAACTGTAATTTGCCGCCATGTTTCTGCCTCGGCTGCAGAGACACTCAGTCTGACTCCTGGACCCTTTACTGTGTGAGTGAATTACACGGTGCAGACAGCCCACTGCCCCCCAGTCTCACCAGTGCTGTTGGTGAGTTTGTTGCCCAGTAAGCTCCATCCTGGCGGCAGAGCGAGGTGGTGCAGAGCCAGCGCCAGGCTCTCGTCCAGACGCTCGCACTCCTGCAGGGGAATCTGACACTCATCCAGCAGCAGAGCGCCATCCAGGCCGTCCGCCCGGCCTGCAGTGCTCACCTGGGCCGCGGGGGGAAACAGAAATATGATTTTAACTCGGGGGGAGGAGGTGAGTCCTTCCTCACTTTAAAACACTCAGAGCATTAAACATATACCCAGAATTGGAGTAACGGAGTACGGGTAACGGGATAATGTAATCAGGAGTCAAAAAAAGGTAACCCTTACAGGCTAGATGTGACAACCGAGTTTAAATGACTAAGCTCAATTTGGAGAGAGTTGACAAAGTTTTATCCTTAAAAAAAGGGTAATTTTCAGACAGTTACATTATGTTGTCCTCCTCCTTGGCAGGGCATATTGTATATTAAATTTCCCTGGGATGATAAATCGTGCCGAGAAGAATTCATTAATTGAACGCCGGGGACTGCGAGACATCAGGGCTCGTCACAGAAGGAACAAAAACACGGCAGTCCTTTGTCTTCCTGTCACTGCTCCCACTCTGCTGCTGTGTGACAGGCCTCGGTCTGTGCGGTTATTTTTCCGCTCAATTTGAAATGATTTGCTCTTTATACTCACCAGGAACTGCGCCATGTCAAAAGCCAAATCCTGGACAAATCTGAATCGATGCTCGCCCAGCAGAGTCACTGGACCCGGGCAGGGGTTAGGGTCCTCGGGGGGGCCACGGCTGATTGAGCACAGGGTGACCAACACCACCTCGCAACAGTCGTGCGCTACAAGAAAACCACAGGAGGGACACAAAGGGACAGGGTGAGAGAGTGACCGGGAGGAGGGGGTACAGCGTGGAGAATATACTGTAGTTTTAAACTTGTCTATAAGCTACAGCAGTGGCTCTCAAATGGGGACCCCTAGGGGTACGATGAAGTACTGCAGGGGGTACATGAGATTACTTTTTTATGTGCATAAAATAATGATGCTATAATAAATTGAATTAAAAACGTAAATTTAAATTTGGTAAAAAACATTTTATATTCAGTATTTCTGTTTTGAATGGAATCGTTACTGAGGCTTTAAAAAAATTCGATTTTTTAGGAGAAAATGATCATTTTGAAGAAATAGTTGGAAATTCTAAAAATGTTAGGGCCACACGAGGAAGCAGTTAGAATAACGAGAACATTTTCAAAATTCAAAACAATTCCAGAAATATAAAAAGTTTTTTGGGGGGAAAAAGTCAGAAATATTTGTTCCTACATACCTATCTACTTACCTCCTAACCACCAACGGTCCTTCCTCCTTTTCCTTCCTACCCACGTACCCACCTACCCTACCTACCTACCCACCCACCCACCCACCCGCCCACACTTCCTACATACTTACCTTCCTACATACATCCTCCCTTTTTTTTATCCTTCCTTCCTTCCTTCCTTCCTTCCTTCCTTCCTTCCTTCCTTCCTTCCTTCCTTCCTTCCTTCCTTCCTTCCTTCCTTCCTTCCTTCCTTCCTTCCTTCCTTCCTTCCTTCCTTCCTTCCTTCCTTCCTTCCTTCCTTCCTTCCGCCGACATTTAGAATAAAGTCCATAAATTTCAAAAAAGTCAGGGCCAAGAGAAAAAGATGATAAGGGCCATATGGAGAAGGAGTTAGAACAATGAGAAAATAGTGGCACATTTTTAAAAGTCGAAGTTTAGAAAGAAAGTCAGAAATGTGTAAAAATAATCTTCGATTTTTTAAAAAGTAAATAAAAAAAATCCAAAGCGGGCTCATTATTGAGAACCACTGATCTATAGTATCAGCATGTCTGTGTATGTGGCTACATCTTCTAAGTGTTTAAAATGTGTCTTCTATAATGTTAAATGTGTTTTGGGCATAAGCCATTGTGTTGTTAGCTAGTATTCGGCTAGCTTGAGGTAACCTTATGGTTCATTTTAGCAGATACTGTAGTTTTCCCAATGCACTGTGGGTATAAAACACCCCATCTGAGAAATGCAACCCAAGGCTACTATAACTACCTTTGCAAGATTGGCCTATATCTCTTTGTGAAACTACTCAGAGGCCAGGGTTAGGGTTAGGGTTAGAACTCTTGTGCTTGTAGGAACCCCAAAAACGTAATGGACGTAAAGTATGACCCTGAAAATGAGTGAATGTCCCTCAAATCTTCAAATGCCTTGCTTAATGGCACCCAATCCTAAAGTAGAGTGTATCTGCAGCCGTTTCCCAGGCCATTTGGTAATTGTATCCCACGACCTTCTGCTTGGTCACAGGACGGTCCTCCTGAGCTGTGTACTGATGGAGGGGGCGGTGGAGCAGAGCTAATCTGTGAGTGCAGAGCAACACCTCCTCCTGCCCCCCCGGCCTGATGGCTGTTATTCAGCCGAGCTCTTAAGAAGGTAACAAGTTAAACATGTGCCGCCTTCTCTTTTACCGACTGAAACGCTGACACTTAATAGACTGGTGGAGAGATGATTCCTAAACCCGACAATGAGTCGGCATTTTTGCACTTCCAGTTCCATCGTCTTAAAGTCAGTGGGTTAGTGATTTAGTTTTTGCTATAAAATAGACATAAAATATGTCAGTAAATACCCAACTGGTTAATTTAAAAAGGACGGTTGCTAACAAGTGTCTAAATGTGACGACTAAACGTCATCACGCCCAACATTAGCCGCCTTAGCTTAGCGGTGGTGAGGTGAAGTCATGTGACCGTGCTGTAGTTCCTTTATAGCCCAACATTAGCCTCCTTTAGCTTAGCGGTGGTGACCTGAAGTCATGTGACCGTGCTGTAGTTCCTTTATCGCCCAACATTAGCCGCCTTTAGCTTAGCGGTGGTGACGTGAAGTCATGTGACCGTGCTGTAGTTCCTTTATAGCCCAACATTAGCCTCCTTTAGCTTAGCGGTGGTGACCTGAAGTCATGTGACCGTGCTGTAGTTCCTTTATAGCCCAACATTAGCCGCCTTTAGCTTAGCGGTGGTGACGTGAAGTCATGTGACCGTGCTGTAGTTCCTTTATAGCCCAACGTTAGCCTCCTTTAGCTTAGCGGTGGTGACCTGAAGTCATGTGACCGTGCTGTAGTTCCTTTATCGCCCAACATTAGCTTAGCGGTTGAGGGTTGATAACATTCGGGTCATCAGTACTGCACCACTCTTTATCCTCTCCCACCATGGATTTATATCACATGTTCGCAAGTATCCTGTGTTTCTACGACCCACTTACTCGCTGTTCCTGCTCATTCATCTCACGGGAAGTATCTCCGACTTCTGCGCTGTCCAAACATATTAATGTGGCATGTATAGAACAAATGGGATGAGATCCAAGAGGAGTGATGATGAATGCGCCGGCTTTACAGAAAGTCAAATGAGGTGATTTCTCTCCAACAAACAGCATTAGTTTTAAAGCCAGGGCGCTGGAGGTGGATGATTAATGATTTATCACTTTCGACTTTCTTCCACCACTATAATAACTCCTGGCTGCCCGATGCTTTCTGTGGGATGGGAAGAAGAGTTATACCTTCTTAAATAAATATATTTTGTATATATTATGGCAGGCTGTAGCGCCCCTTAATGATAGCCTGAGAGGATTAACGAATACAGTCGATGTTGCCCCAAGATTGTGGTATGAGACTCCATATTGTCTCATTGTATTAGACTGGTTTTACAAGCTGCATTACAGGAAAGTGATAGAATTCAGAATTTACAAGTTATTATATCCACATTGCTGGTGATTATATCTTCTTGTGTACATATTTTGTGAAAGCAGTAACGGTCATCCGTGCAATATTGTCAGAAGATCTTTGTATTTGATCAAGAATGGTGTGATTTTATCTCGTAGCCCTACTTTGACTTTGTATTTTGATTATTAATGTTTGTATGGTAAAGGAGGTCCGAGAGATTTGTCTTTCAATCATGAATATATTTTAAACATTTTAGCTATGAGACTGCAGCTCTTTAGCTGGTCAGTCCACAAAAATGAGCGACAGATTCTACCCTAGGAAGCGGAAATTTGGTATTAGGGTCAAATGTGTGTGAGTGTGTGTGTGTGTGTGTGTGTGTGTGTGTGTGTGTGTGTGTGTGTGTGTGTGTGTGTGTGTGTGTCTGTAACCTTTCTATATCAACAATTCACTGAACATTTTTTCTTTGTGAGAAAAAAGTCAAAATTGTCCAAATTCAGTTTTTTTCTCAAAATTCTGAGATTTTCAACAAAAAAAAGTCTGAATTTGTTTTTTTTCCAATTCAGAAAAATAAATGAGTTTTTACTTAAAGTCGCAAAATTTGCAGAAATAAAACTGAATTCTATTTTTTTCAATCTCAAAAGCAAAAAAAAAACCTTTAATCTTTTCCACAAAAACGATTAATTTTTCTCTCTAGGAATAAGAGCAGCATCTTTTCCTCAGACGAGACATCTTTCGCCTGCATGCATGACAGCAGAATTAAAATAGATCCACCATTCAACAGTAGGTGGAGCTGCCTTCCCACAGGTGCATTAGGGATAATAGGGAAGTCGGTGGTGGGGGGTAGTTAAGCTTACCGGGACACATCGCCTGCAGGGTGTCATGGCTGCTCATCAGGGTGCTGGTCAAGTGTCTCTGCGTGCTGCCAGCGAACAGCAGGAAGTAGTCCACGCCCTCATCATCTAACGCCAGCTCTTCATCAGCGAGCTGAACCGTGATAACACACCGCCCCTGCAGAGAGGAGGGGGAAAGTCAGATGGATATTTAGAGAAATATAAGTTTGTATTATATCGTTAATGATTCAAACAGGCTATTCTGCTATGTGTTGCTCCTCCGTCCTCACAATATCTATCAGATGCATCCATCGATTGATCTGCAATTTCGATTGGGAAGCTCATTTTCCATCCAGATTATATCAAGACATGTTTCAAGCAGAGTCCACTGGGAATGCATCTCATGTACAGAGCCATAGCCACTGAGGGATGCATGTGCCCAGAGAGAAAAAGCTCAAGAACACAAATGCAAAATGATATACAGCAGAGATAGTGTGTGTAGCACAAGAAGACCCAAACAACTGAAGCAACCAGAACAAATTCTAATCTTCCTCCTCTTATCCGAGAGCAAATGTTACCTGAAGATAAAACATCTAATCCCAGTTGCTCCCTTCAGATGCATTTAAAACTACTTCTGAAGCCAGATGTGAGCTCCACTCCACCCCCTCTGGATCTGCTTACAGCCTGCAGATCTGGACGGCAAATCTTAACAATACCACGGTGTAAAACTTCACGTGGAGTCGGTCAGTGTGTTAACAGTTACCGAAAAAGCCTTAAAGATAAACTGGTATTGATTTATTGATTTGCAAAGCTGCTCTTCACTTCTTTAAGAAACAAACAGGGAGGCAGCAGACACAGGGAAACATGGAGGAGCAGCTGAGTTCAGAGTGAGGAGGAGGAGGAATGTGATGAACAGCTCCTGTATCAGTGCTTTTATCAACAACTCTAACTTTTAAAAACAATGTTTCATCTCCACAAGCATTATTTGTCGATTGCTACTCCTGTTTTACGGTGGATTTACCAAGACATCTTCTTGCATTCACCCAAAGCGATCAAAGACTCAAAACCAGCATTTTGTTGATGAGCTTAAAGAGTCCTCTCCTGCTGATGTTCAGGTGTATATCAGTATGTAGCGTCTCTACTTTAAAGAGTCCTCTCCTGCGGATGTTCAGGTGTATATCAGTATGTAGCGTCTCTACTTTAAAGAGTCCTCTCCTGCGGATGTTCAGGTGTATATCAGTATGTAGAGTCTCTACTTTAAAGAGTCCTCTCCTGCTGATGTTCAGGTGTATATCAGTATGTAGCGTCTCTACTTTAAAGAGTCCTCTCCTGCTGATGTTCAGGTGTATATCAGTATGTAGCGTCTCTACTTTAAAGAGTCCTCTCCTGCGGATGTTCAGGTGTATATCAGTATGTAGAGTCTCTACTTTAAAGAGTCCTCTCCTGCTGATGTTCAGGTGTATATCAGTATGTAGAGTCTCTACTTTAAAGAGTCCTCTCCTGCTGATGTTCAGGTGTATATCAGTATGTAGTGTCTCTACTTTAAAGAGTCCTCTCCTGCTGATGTTCAGGTGTATATCAGTATGTAGTGTCTCTACTTTAAAGAGTCCTCTCCTGCTGACCATGTATAAAACAGACTACAGTAAAGGAAACCCCCCTTAAAGCAGAACGGGGCTTCTTTAAATTCTTCCTTCTCTTCATGAGAGGAAAAGTTTTACCTTCAGAATTGAAGATAACAGGTGAGTTATTGATATACAAATGGACCTTTCAGGCATGAAATATTACAACTACATAAACAAGCTCTGTGCTCAACCTGTGTGGGCAGCATGAGCAGCTGCTCTTACTGGATCTGAACAGAATATCCTGGAAGTTATAACTGTTATTGGATAACAGAGGTCTTTTGCAGGACCGTGTTTAAAAATGGTGAGGTAAAACGTGAAAAGGTCAAGGTTTGTTTGGTTTTCAGGACGATAAATGTAATGCCAGGTAAGATAAGAAGATGTGTGTCTCTGCTGACTTGGAATTTGCTATTTGTCCTATAACTAAATTTGTTCATATAATTTAATTTAGTTTGTATTTCTCGTTAAACCTCTCGTTTTTATCTAATTATTTGTATTATTTTTCATTTTTGTATACATATTGGTATATTATTTTTATTGGTTATATTTCAAATGTTAATGTAAACATTCAAAATATATTTAAGCTTATTTTATCTTTTTATTTCACATTTTTACTTAAAATTCTTGAATTATTACCAATAGTTGTATTTTTTTTTATCCTTTATTTCAATTTCTTTACATTTTTACTTCCTGTTTTAAAAGATATATATTTTGTGTTATTTTACACCTTTTTTAAATTTTCTCTGTAGAAAAAATTGATAATTAAAAACCTTTTTTTCTTTTTCAATTTCTGAGGCTTTCACACATATGTTTAATATAATTCATGTTACATTTTTACTTTTTAATAAATATGTTCATCATATTTTATTTTACATTCGTTCTTTAAATTCCAAAGTTATATATTTTTTAAATATTCTATTCTAAAATTATGTTATTATGGCATATCCCAATTTTCCAGAGATAAATGAAGTATTCCTGATTCTACTTCTGAACTGTAAAGCACAGAGAAATGTGTCAGGTATCGCAAAATGGAACTCTGCAAGCTATGAGACAAGAAGTGTTCCTAGGAGCAAATGCCACTCAATCAATGTGTATCTACATCTTCCTCAGCTGTATTGTGCCGACTAGATAATAGGATGTGACAGTAAAACACAGAGATGCATTGTGCAGCCTGCTTCTTTTCTGAAGAGACAATTAACTGTGTTGTGGCTGAATGGATTGTTGTGGGCACTGGTGTCATCTGAGGACAGTCTGAGGAGGGGGAGGAGGAGGATGAGCGGAACAAAATAGAGATATTGTTCAGAATGAGGTGAGAGCCTGCAGCTCGTTGACACAGACGAGGGATAATGGGACATTTCACTGCACTTCATCGGACCAGAGCTGCTATGTCTTCTCCAACGTTTGCAGCATGTCCAGTGGAGGTTAAAGGTGAACAGTCGGGGTAGAAGGTGCTTCCTCCCTTTCCTATAAAGAGTTAGCCTCAGGGTGTTGTTCCACCGAGGTGTTTCCAGGGTCAGTTTTTCAGTCAACCTGCTCCAAAAACCAAGCGCTAAATAAACTAGAGGCTGGATTTACGTGCGCAACAACACTTCATGGAGCGAAGTCGTTGTAGAAGCACGTCCACACACATCATTCAGATATAATGTAAACAGTGACCTGGCTCCTATCAGGCTCTGACTTTTAGGAAGTTCGCCTGTTGGACTGCAAACCTAACTAGTTCCTGCAGGGAACTCATTTCAGTGGGAAAATTGCCTCTACTTTTTCCCCAAATGTAGCAGGAAATCCTATTTTCTTTCTTAGTCTCATCGTTATTGACAGCTGTGGTGCCAAAATAATGACTGTGTGATTCTGCTTTCAATATTTCAAGGTTTAAGCAACTTTTCAATCTTGGTGCTCCTGCAACAACTTTTAACTCGTTCTTCACTGAATAGCTAACTGCGGCTCGACTTTTTGGGGCCAAAAGCTCAGTCAAGAAAACACCTAAATCTGCTCCACGCTGGATCTGAACCAGCCCTGGAACTGCTCCGGTGGTACAGGGGGATTATGAAGCAGGCAGCCTGGGGTCCTTGTCACACAGAGAGAGGGTCTGCAGCGAGGCTAACCAGCAGCCTTGGGATTGGCACATCTCTGTTTGGCTGCAGCTGAGCAATGTGAGGGGGGGGGGGGGGGGGAATGTGTTCAATGCCACCACATAGTCCAAATGCCATGGGTGGAGGAACAGTAACCTTCAGAGAGGGAGCAAACACTTGGGCATGCAGCGTTAGGGATGCAGCGGAGTAGACGTTAGATGTGTGTGACCCTCCATAAAAACTCTTCTCTGACCCTCGGCACGGATTGGACATGAAGGTTTGGTGCCGAGCTGGATTTGTGAGCTGGCACTCTTTCGGCAAATCATGTAAAAAGTCTTATCAACCTGATGCTTTTTCACACATTAGCTGCTGAAATGTGTTCTGAAGTGGTGTAGTTGTATCCAATATATACAATTCACCAGGTGCCCCAATCAACCAGTGAGCAAAGATTCCTTCAAAATAAAAGCATAAAACTACTTAACTAAAACAGCCGCTGAGGCCCCGGTTAGCGGATCTTACGCGGGGTTCAGTGAGTCCTTTCCGTCCATTTTATTCCTACAGCAATATCCAGAACAAAGAATTGATCCTCTTTCCCTGAGCCTTTCCTGTGGCCTCCTCGTGCTTTCCCTGGTAAAAACCGTATGCCATACTGGTGCTCTACTCCCACCACCATGTATCCAATATATACAATTACACCAGGTGCCCCAATCAACCAGTGTGCAAAGATTCCTTCAAAATAAAAGCGTAAAACTACTTTAACCAACTTAAATAACAATGCATTTACTATGTTTGACTATTAAATAAACCAAAATGTAGCTCCAACACCCTGAATCCTTGAATCCTCCTCAGTTTTGATTGCGTGTACCCATTCTGCTCTCCATGAATTGAAAAGAGTCAGGAGTGGAACAGATTATCTGCAGAATAAGATCATTGTTGGTCCTTTTGGAAACAAATGTGTAGGCGGGGTGGGGCTGTAAAACCTCTGCAGGGAACACAGCTGCACACAGTAAACAGCAAACAGACACACACACACACACACACACTCAAAAAGCTGAGGATAATAATAAATATCTCGTGTCCGGTATAATTCAGGAGCGCTGTGTTTCAGCCTCACCGTGTGACTCTCTGCTGGTAATAACTACTTAACAGAGTGACCTGCTGGGGTATTGACCTGCTAATCATGGCGCATCAGCGGGGAACAGGCCACTATTAAGCAACATCAATAGAACAGCTGGAGGCCGGCAGCCCAGCCCCCTCCTCTTAAATATGCATGTGTGAGTGAAGCCTCACATCCTGCAACTGTAGCGGGCCGCACTCTGCAGGTAGGGCGGTGCGTGAGTCCCGCTGAAGACCGTAATGAATCCTCACCAAAGCTGCTTTTAATGACAGAGCTCATTATGCACTTTAAATGAGTGTTGATCCCCCTGGCTGGAGTCTCCACCAGAGACAGCACAAAGAGGAAGTTTGCTCCACTTCAGCACCCAAACTAATGTCCAGGCGTCCCGTTGCACCGCTGACTATTTCCCTCAGCACGAGTTACTGTAAGTCCAACGGGAGAGCTTCATTTGTTAGCTTGTATTCTGCCCTGTTGCATGGAAACTGATCGGTTTCTGCTTCCGTACCAGGATATAAGACTGTTAATCTCCTGAGCTCTGTGAAGTGTAACAATACTCATATGTTCATATTTCTACATCTGTTTATGGCCCATATTTCCAGATATATGCAGTATTTATTCTATTTTTATCCACATATGTTTCTTTTTCCTGCAATTTCCTTGACTACTACTACTTTCTTGGACAATATTTTGTATTAGAAATAATTGTATTTGTATGCTAATGATAATATAACAATGCAAGATGATCCTTTCGAGAGATAAATTAACTGAAATTCTTAAAAACAAGTAGTAAAATATTGTAATTTGACAACAAAAACAATAAATAAAAAGGCCTCAGTTAACGAAGATGTGCAGGGCCTAATGAACCACTCTCATAACAGCAAGGTAAAGCCAGTGTATATATATATATATCATTTCAGACACAAAGACTCAAAAACTATTCAAAATCTTTGCATATTATCAAGAAAAAGAAGCACAAACTGATCCACCATCTGGCCCTGCAGACCCATGCAGGCGGAGCTGCTCCAGGAACCACATCAGGTCATCCAGCTCCACATAAACAAATAATGAGGATAACCTGTACGCCCCTACAGATGAATCCAACGCACCCGGAGGAGCAGTGTGTGTGTGCTCACACTCCTGAGCAGAGTGAACTGTGGGGGTGCACCAACAGTGTGAAAATACAGACGATGTGTCACTTACAGTGTGAGTTGTGATACTTACATAGAGAGGAGCTTGCTCTGGATTGAGTTTCATGTCCCTGGACACTGGAAGGACAAGAGGAATCACAGGTTACAGCTTTGTGGTACGTTAATGTCCTGTAAATACACAAGATGAATTCATGGGGCAGTCAACACATCTGTAACATATTAAAGGGACATTTACCCTTTAACCTGTCGTGGATATCCTCAATCTAGATTGTTTTGAAGATATCAGTAGACAATGAAATGGAACTAGAAGCTCAACAGCAGTAATCATGACCCGGTTACTTAAGCTAATCTACAGACTACTCTTTTTATATGAAATACCCCCAGCAACACCATCACGGTGCAGAAGTACTCACGTAGGAAAGGTTCATGATTCCAAGATGCAAAATGAATGGTGTCCTCCTCAAATGAG
Source organism: Eleginops maclovinus (assembly GCF_036324505.1). Lineage (NCBI taxonomy): Eukaryota > Metazoa > Chordata > Actinopteri > Perciformes > Eleginopidae > Eleginops > Eleginops maclovinus. Next base: position 6,264,181 of record NC_086352.1, on the reverse strand, counting down.
TTTAACCGCTGGCTGACTGGTAGCAGATTATGAGCTAACCGATGCTGCTAGCTCACCTAGCATCACTGAGCTACTTAACGTGCTAACGAGCCAATCTTAGATAGATACGTAGAAGTATTTTATTGATCCCAATTTGGGACATTTTTCCCACATTTTCTCTATGAGTAGATGCATGCTCTCTTCTGCATATGGTTGGCAGGTGTAGTTTGGTTAAATGACAAATATTTCCTAAATTAAACATCATTTTTAATGTGTCTTTGAACACCCAAAGTCGAGAAGAATCTAGCTGATTTTATAAGAGAGACATTTCTACAGAACCATATGATCAAAAGTAGACTGATATAGCTGTACAGGTAAGAGGACAAGTATTCATCATGGGGTGAACTGTCCCTTTCATAAAGTTGATTCATGGTAAGTAATCCTGTCTTTCTAACAAACACAGGTTCAATATCGACTGTGTTGAAGCTCCATGGCATGCAAAAGAATGTGTGCAATGAGGCAGTGTTGTGTGTTCTGCTGGAAGGAAAAACCCTGCAAACTCATTTATTCAGATAACACAACACCAGGCATGAGGGTCTTTTGGTTTTTCCACAAAGTGTATCAGCTCGAGCGCTATCAGAACATTGCTGCTGACAAGGTGACAGTTAAGCTTGACCCTGGCAGTCTTCCCAACACTCTGTGGGAGGTTTATAGTGCGTGAACACACACGCGCACACACACATACACACACACACACACACACACACACACACACATACCATCCAACCAAAACTACCAAGTCTCTATTTGTGCTTTTTATTTAAAGCAAGGACGAACCTGCCTCATCCGATCGCCATTACTTCCTTACAGAGCAAACAGGGAAAAGGTTTCAGCACCAACAACACATGACTTTGATTCTTCTTCACTGGTTTGGAGCAGGATTTAGCAGCTCATGTTCACGTTTCAGTTGAGTCTGGGACGCAGGCCTCAAAGCTGTTTCCTTGGCACAGGGTCAGCAGCAGTGGGTGTGTAATGACATCCAAAAAAACTACGTATTACAACTGATGGATCGGAAACCTTTTTTCGTTGAGCAGAGAGTGGCCTTTCTTCGATAAGTCAAGGGACTGGTCGTCTCTGAGAGCTCGTATTCTTCTCCGTTATTTGAAGACAATTTACTTTTGTTTTGCCGCTCCCAGCTGGCAGGGAAACCAGTCCTTGCTGCTGGCCTCAGTGGTCAGCAGTGCATTAATCACATGAACCCGCGGCGGGGGGAGGCAACGACTAAACGCCCTAATGAGTTCAGCAGAGAACACCAGAAGGGTCAACGCTGGACTGGACAAATCAACGAGGCCATCCCCTCTCTTCGACCCAAACCTTTTTCCTCTTTTCTGCTGAATAAATAGGCCCGGTTAGAATTAAGCGCATCAGGTTAGAGGATAATCAGGAGCTCTAATAATACTCTGGAGCCTAATCCTCTTGCCTTAAGTGCCCTGGGCCAGGGACCAGCTCCATCACAACATGCACGTCTAGGACTGATAAGACGCTCGCATGATGAGGCTCATGTGTTCCTTTATATACGAATAACTCAGGCATGTGTGGGTGCTCTCCTTATGACTTCTCAACAATTCACAAGCAGGCATTGAGATGTATTTGCAGGTGTTTCTGTGGAGAGAGAAGTGCTATCCTTGGCATTGGACATTGCTCGAAAATGTAGGGCGAGTTCTGCTCCTAAAGTTCAAATTATTTCAACTTTAACCTGCTGCCCTTTCAACACCCAACCAATCAGATAACAGCTAGATCTAGCAGTGCAAGCCAGCAGAGGAGGCAACCTCAGGAAGAGCTCCGGACACTGGGGATAATATTCCTAGTGGCTGAACGGTGGTACTGCAACTTCTGTATCGGTCCGTGACGTCACCCGGCCCAGAAAGACCTTTTCCCATTGACTTACATTGGGAAAGAGACATCTGTAAATAGGTGGATACTTTTTTAAACACTAAATAAACTACCCAGTATGAACTAGCCAGTTTCACCGCAACATTGATGCAGCTTTAGGGTTAGGGTCTTTCTGAAACAAGTGCTTCAACAGGCCAACTGAACATCAGAGTTGGCTGACGTTTCATTTTACTAGACACCACCAGGTATTACATCATTGCGTAATCAGAAAATACTGGTTAGGTTGGTTACACATTCACAGATTTGACTGCTGTTGACAGAGACAGTTACAGTTGTTCCTCCAAGGAAGTTTTCTGGGACTTGTTTCGTCTCAGACTAGCTTTCAAAAGTCACTAAACACACCAGTTTTGTCACTGGGATCAACACCCCAAGTCGAGCATTATATAGCTGCATTATACTAAAGGTAAGAGAATAATATGCATCAGGATACAAACTGAATCCATATCATTGTGTAATTCATAGCACTTCTCTAGAGATACTGTAAATGAGGTTGGGTAGAGGGAGTGAGCACACTGAATACTTCTTGGTGACAGTCCATTTGATCAAAGACTGAGTCGGTACATTAAAGAGTAGATATCAGGTTTAATCATGTTTAAGCCACAGCTAAACAATACTGAGATGTTGTGGATCTACAAGACATTGATAAAATGGGAGTCACTACGCACACATCAGCTCACATGAACGCTAGTCATATCCTTTCTCAAACCAAGACCCACACTTTTGGTCACTTCTGTTCCTGGGTGTTTGCGGTATGATTCAGATATGAACGTTACACAAAGAGGGAAGCTGATTCAGTCTCATGCATCATCACAGGGTGTTATTGCTCCACTGCAGGGGCCTTTAACAGTGACACATACTTCCAACACTCCCCCTGTACTGTGGCTGTGAAACTAAGCTAGTTAGCCTGGTGGGTAATCAAGCTTATAGTATGTTTGTTAAAAGGTTCTCTACATTCTTTCAGAAGCAAAAGGAGCACAGTAGTTTGGAAAAAGACTGGTGCTTTGAGGACGATTCACCAAATACTTCACATAAACATGAAACGTGTTAACAACTGTTTTCTGAGTTGAAAAGAAACATTTCTAAGTTATAGTCTTTATGTTTCTTCTATAGTGCAATTGAAGAGTGCCGGACTGACTGATGCGTTGGTTGATTTTACAGTATAAGACTGATAGTGCTCTTAATAATCAGCGATGTTCCTACCCTCAGGGAAACCAAAAGACTCACAGCAACTTAAGTCTCAATTCCAAACCACACCCACTCCCACTCCCACTCTGTAGCCTCACTCGCAGCTGAACGAGGCTCCCTTCTTTCCGGTGGGGGGGGGGGGGTGTGAATACAGCGGCAAGCTGTGGGACAAACTCCCCTCTCTCCGGCACAAACAGGAAATACTGTAACTTTTCAGAATGGTTTCAAATCCGCATCTCTAAATAAAATAATAAGTAAAATAAAACCTTTACTGCCTGTTTCTTTATATATGATGTTCATAAGCTGCTGTGTTTCCACACTCGTCTGTAAATACACACAACTTTTTAATTACATTCACACCGATTTCTAGACACGGGTACTGCATATATTCCTGAGTAACACAAGAAAACGAGGTAACATCTGTCTGATACTTGATGTGTATCTTCTTTTGAGCAGTTTAAATCTAAATGTTTGAAGGAACTGTTTGTATGCGTATTTCCTGAGGGACACACACAGCGGTGAGTCCGGTCAGGTAGAGCAGCAGGTGAAGTCAGGTGTGATGCAGACTCGCTGTTGGAGGGATGGATAACCCACTCCCCCTCCACACTCGTTGGTTTGGAGCAGCACTTAATGTGGCGGACCCTCCGCGCAAAACGGAGGGGTAGGGTGTAGGGGGTGCGATTTGGAATTGAGCCACAACCTACTGACCTAATGCGCCTAAGCTAAGGCTTTGGAGACTCTGGCCACCTGATGAATGTACCTCCAATAATAACCACATGCTTCATGGAGAATGTAAGTTTGTCTTTATATTCACAGTTCTTTTTCCACCCGTTTTTGGCCCAGCAAGCTAACAGCTAGCATGCTTCCAGCTCGTCTTCGCTTGTTGATTAAACCAACTTAGGGGGTTTGATTGGAGGCAAGATTTGACTGGACAGTTAATCGAGCAAAAGAAAACAAGCTGCAGACTTTCTCTGTCTTCATCCCTACAAGACACTCTTTCAATGACATATTTCTGATAGCAGCTTTATCTGTTATCCTCTCTGCCTCGACAGTTCCTCTTTGGGCTGCAGAAATCATTCATGAAGTACAATAGGGACTTTTAAAATAACCACAACTGTAGGACCTTTCTCAGGACTGGAAAATACAGAAAAGACCACTTATGTGATTCCTGTGTACCAAAAAGCTGCAGTATCGTCTCAGAGGGCCATTAACTGGAACCAGATATGTTGGGGCTGAGGATAATGCCTGGATTTATTGGTCAAATTACAGTGCATTTGTCAGTAGAAACCAACTTTTTGGATATTTAGAGTTACATTGAGTTGACTTAAGAAGGAAATGGGTGTGAAACGGACATTTTCAGTGAGTGTCATTCTCAATAAGACTCTAATCGACTCCCTAAATCTCCCAATTAAGCAAACTGCAATCTGTTTTCTTCAAGGTATGTAGATAAAAAGCTGCACATTGTCCATATAACTCAGTAAAAGCACCTTGTATCCAAACCAAACTGTGGTAACAGAAGAACCTTGAGAAATGACATCCCCTAAGCTCACCCTACGGCCACCCGACACCTGCTTATAGAGATTACACAACCCATTAACTCTGGCTAAAACACCGGGTGCAGCCAGCCTTCAGTCGGGCTCCTTAAGAGTCTCCATTATGCCTTTGAACTGCTTTCAAAACTGCATTTTCTTCCTCTGTCACGGCCGTTACAAATCAACCGATAAATCCAGAGACAAAAAGCCCCCTCAATGCTGGAATAGGAATGGTGAAACGCTCAGTCAGGGTTGTGAATGGCCGTGTTTTTGCGTCCACTTGGCTATCAAATTAAGCCATTGTGGCCATGTGACTGCAGCGTGAATGGGAGGGTGAACAGGATTAGCTTCACAACTCATTAATCCGACTCCACCCTCTCCAATCAATAGCTTTGGATTACCCCGAACACAACCAGACTAGGACTAAGGTGTGAAAGACTCTTCTCGCAGCTTGTGTCCCTTGTGACACGGGTCATCGTGTATCCTTGTTCTCAGTGGGAATCAGCAGCGTGCCATCACAACGGAATCAATAAGGAGGTGCATCCAATGGTGATGTCACAGTGAAGTAAACACCACTTTGGGTCCAGTATAAGCGACAGGAGAAGCTTCACGTAGTCCGGATGATGGACAGATTTGATTGTATCGTCACCAAATCTTGATGCGGTTTCTTCTAAATAAACATTCATTGTTCTTCTCTTAGGTCTAACATGTATTACCTCCTCATTATACGTTTGCAAAGCCGTTGCTTTTAAGTATTTAAACCTTGTTGACAGTCAAGTATTCTTTCCCATCTTTACTGGCCTCGGTGTAGTGGAACAATAGAAGAAACCATTGGTTAAAATGCATCATCATGAACTTAATCAAGCCTGGAACTACTCAAAATCAGCTCCACAGGTGGAAAAGTCCTCAAGAAATCATTAAGCTGAGTTTTGATCAAACAGAATCTACTTTGGATGGCATCACAATGGAATCTTACACTGACTGACCATGATGGCATCAACACAATCTCTCCTGTCAGCACCACTCCCTCCCAGACTTCCTGTAGGAGCGTCGGACTCCTCCCGTCCAAAGGACACATCTCTTTAAAACTACTGATGGGTGCAGGCCAGTGTTCTCTGTCCACCATTTAGTATTTCAAAACCAAAAACGCTCCAGGAAATAATAGCAGTATTGCTTTATGTATGATCCAAGCGACCTTACTACCCTGATCTACGTGCACATTTGCACCAAAGCATTGCCCTTGTAAACATTCACAGGTTCATTATCACACCTGTAGATGGCTGCCTTCTTATCTTATCAACAAAGTTGCATCAATATTGGAAAATAAAGTCTATGATAGCTATGTTCAGCACACTTTGTAGTGGCTGCTCTTGCCCAGAAACATGCTTTTTTTTTTTAACCTTTCCTGCAAATCATACCCATAAAAGGGCGGACCAGAGAGGGGAATCCCACCCAATTCTAGATAGAGTAGAACAAATAAACAAATAATACTTCAACTTCAAACCCAAGATGAAGGAATTCATGACATTTGGTTTGTATGTTAACATTTGCTGCTGAAAAACAGCACATTCTTGACAATTAAAGCCAAAAAAAGGCAGAAAGTAGGAGCTCCTAGCTGCTGAAATGTACAGTATGCAGCTACTTAAAATAAACCAGGTCACATTGTTTGAACTCAATGTACACAAGAGGCAAAGTACAACTATACATCAGTGTTTTATGGCACCATGGCGCAGTCTTTCTGGGTCAAAAACCTCCCGATGGTCATTAATTAACTCAAAGAATGTCGATGCATTTCCGTGTTAAAGGGGACAACAGATACCCGGGGCTTCTTCTTCGTGACACTTTTATTGAATTGCTGAGCAGAGAGAAGTGAAGTCAAGGACATGGAGACACCTGTCGAGAGGGAGAGAAGCCCAATATAGACCTGAGGTGTCACCCAACAACACGGCTGCAAGATGACAACAGACAGGAGGGTGTTTGTACGTCACCTGTGCAGGTCTCTAACACACACTACACAGGGACAACCTGGCCTGGATACCTTTTGCATGCTGCCTGGCTTTTTTCCATAGATAGCATGCATATATGGAAGATGCAAATCCTCCCCCGCAGGCTTCTTTGTTTGACATGAAATCCAATTGTCTTTGAGCAATTAGACGAGGAGCCTTGCACAAACACTGGCAGGTCTAATGGGTTAAATGCCCACTTGGTACGGTAAGAAGCTTTGGATTGAATACTTGACCAAATGTCAGACAAAGAATGCCAAGGGACAGCTCTCAGACTGATGTAAGCCTGTTGATAGACAGAGCTTATATGCACTCAACTTCCTTTTGTCCTCGCATCATGAACCTGTCTTTCCCGTGTCATGCACTTTTGAGGAAGTGCTCGAGCATGGGATGGATATCAAATCGAGTTCCATCGTTTTTGCTGAAACACTGAATAAAAACAGACGGGCTTTTTTTTGTGTGTTTTAGTCCAAATAAAAGTTTCGTACAAACACAAGACTTCTCAAACTCTTCAAGATTGGATGGATGGATGGATGGGTGGATGGATAGATGGATGGATGATGGATGAGTACTTTATTGATCCCAATTTGGGATTTCTTTTGGCGTTGCAGCAGCATAAAGACAAGATATTGTACATTAGGTACATTTAAAGACCAGAAATAAACAATTCAAAATGTAAACATTACAGAAAGTAGAAAGAATATACATGTCAGAATAAAAATGTACACAAATATAAAGCAGGATATTATATATACATTAGTAGTGTAAGGAATGGAATATTACATTGACTATTGATGTAAAATGTACAGTGTGAAGCTATGGAGAAGAGATGTATCTGCCAGCCGGAGGGCATTTGTTGTATAGCGTTAAACAGAAGTTAGCTAAATTCCTAAAAATCATTTTGCAAATATAGGCAACAAACATGGAGGATGGAAGCCCTGTGTGGCTCAGTGGTTTACCTCAGATGTTTGTTTAACCTCTCATATTTCTCCTCTGGTTAACCACTGGCCTACCAAGACAAACCAGACTGCTATACCCCACAACACAACACCCCAGAGAGGGCACTATCGGCGCTGCTATTAATGAGTCAGACCTACGTCACCTTCCCCAACAACCTCATCACAGTGACTTGGACACGCAATGTTGACCACCATTTAGATAGTCACGGCTGCTTGATTTAATCAAACCATGCCATTGTTTCGGCGGACAGATATGAGGCCCGGGTGGTGACGTGACCTCACCCCGACACACAAAAGCTGCCTGTGTGCGGAGACTGCACACAAGCGCTGGCCGACAACACGAGGCCGCGGGATGAAAGGTCTCCTCAGTGTTTGGTGACAGTTATTACCCTCTCCACTGAAACCAAATACCTGCGGGCCCAGATAGCATTATCTTATTGTGGGGCTCACTGGGGGCCGGCCTGTAATCAGGGTCTGGGCCTTGATCAGCGCTCCTCCCCAGGTTTGATGCCTCGCCCTTCCCCCTCTGTTTCAGGGAAGCCATGAGGGGCTCTGTAGACATTTCTAAAAGGTATAGTAGAATCTGCTCCTTTACTTTTTGATAAAATAGAAACCTCTGTCTCGTCTGAAGGGTGAATATGAAGCCAGCTCACTTTGCACCATGACTTGGATCGAGTTGTTTTAATTATCATACCATTTATACTGGTACCAAAAGAAGCAACCGATAATTCTAGGGTTGATTGAGTAGTCGTTGAATTGAGATATTGTAAAAGGTAAATGGACTGTACTTATAAAGCTCTTCATCAGGTCTTCTGGACCCCTCAAAGCGCTTCACATACCACAAGTCATTCCCCATTTGCACCTCATTCATGCAGAGCAGCACCACTTGCTCTTGGGAAGCTGACACTCACACACACTCACACACACCATCAGGAGCAACTCAGGATTCAGTATCTTGCCCAAGGACACATCCACATGTTGACTGCACGGGCTGGGATCCAACCAACGCACTCCCTCACAGCCTTGCACGACTCAAAGCACCTTCAAGGGTAACTTTGTAGAAGTTAGCCGTCCCAAAGACTGCACAACACCACATCTGGATTAATGTTGATGCTAAGCTAAGCTAAACTAGACACATACGTGGTATCAATCTTCTTGACACTCTCTCGGCAAGAAGAAATATATAGTTTATAAAGTTTTTAGCTTTTCCATTAGCAAATAAAAGTGGCTACTAAAACTTTTCAAGCACTTTGATCGTTTAAAAAAGAAAGACTCAGGCTACCATTTAGATGGACGGCTGAAATGGTGTCAAGGCTAGGGTTAGGGTTAGGGTTGGACAACATACTTGAACATTTTAATATGCAGTAGAAACACAAAACTATCAACAGGACACATTTACTTGAATGCAGATCCACTTTCTCAAAGCATGCTGATGAGTGATATGCAGGTGAGCGATGAGGGTTTCAAATTATTTACAGAAGGTAGGAAACCTCTCAAAATGATGAAGACATTTCACTGAATCATATAACCATGATGTGTGAAATAAACTGAAGTTGAAAAGAAGACAAAAATAGGGGCTGAGAACAAATAAAAACACATGAAAACACAAGGAGACATCCAGGTTTAAGAAAAGGAAAGTGGCTGTTAGTCCCGTCTCAGAGGTAAGAGGTTTAGCCCGGAGAATCCTCAACGAGGCAAACCTCGGTCTCACAGCAGGCCTGATCGGATTAACATCACCCCCACTGCAGTCATGTATGTTGTGAGAAAGCAGCATTTCAATTAACAAACCGACCAATACAAAGCATGCACGTCACCAACGCTGACCCCACGATGGTATTTGGGTTGCAATCGACTCACTGCGAGACGCTCCTGCCAATGATTCTCCATGTTTGGTCAATCAGAAACTCTAAATTGCCCACAAATATGTGTGTGTGTTTACACTGGTAAGCTCTCTATGGTCTTTCCAGCATGATAACCAGATGACACGTTTCCACCCACTCTCTTTTTCTGCAGAAAATGTTGTTTAAAAAACGGTGTGAAACTGAAACCGCTGCAGTGGTTTTTGGGAACTGGATTGCCAGTAATGTACACTTCCCCCACCGTCTACATGACATGCATTTCAGCTCACAGGAACGCTCCCTTTCCCAGACAGGAAATGAATAAAAAAAAGATGAACTTGGAACTGAGATTGTGACTTCATTATCTAAACACATGTTGAAGAAGTGAACCTCTCAGTGCTGATTGTTCAAGATCTTCACAGTTAAGTTAAATGGCCAAAATATTGCATAAAATACCATATTTAAACCACTAGTACTCCATTATGAAGTGGAAACCACGCCAATTTAACACATGCAGATCAGTTTACAGCACAGCCTGTGAAATGAGCATTATTTTATAAATACTAGGGAATAAAGTCTTACGTTTTTACCTTTCAGACATTTCTCGACTGGCTCAAACTTGGACGTGCAATACTTGTTTGAATGTACAGAAATACCCAATTAAAAGGTAACAATGATCAGCATAACATAACAACTTCTGTTCCTGCAAATGTCTGCAATCAGTTCCTACATTCAGGTCCTTTTTATCCACACTGAAAGTACCAGGTAATGCTGCCAGATACAGAAAAGGAGGTAACTGTGGAGAATCAAATGGAAAAAGACACCTTAAGAACCTTTGAAAAGTGGAACAGACTCAATACTTCTGAACGTTTCTCATAGAGAAAGATTCAATTATCAGAAAGTGTTTGGAAACAGCCTTTTATTTACCATACTATTTTAAATGAACGAGGTCCTTTATAATAATAAAATATGAGCTTTAACCAACAGGCTTTCTAGAAAATGTCAGCACATTAACAACATGTGTACTTTTCCATAATCAGAGGCCAATTAATCCCTAATTTGACGACACACACTCTGATCACGCACGTTATCAAAACCATTCATGTGTAATCAAGAGGAAGGTGTTGCTAGGCAGGTTATGTAGTCAACTATGCCCAGAGGAATCATCCCAAAACAAAAACAAGGAACCCGACCTTGATTTTCACAGTCTAACACTTTGGTTTTCCCCCGACTACAACCCAAAAACTACCTGTTGAGTTTCTCTACCTGTAACGGAGACCTTACCCCGGGTGTGTGTGATGACGGCGGCTGCGAGCGGACTCCTTCAGGTGCTCATTAAATTCATTTTAGATCCATCAGAGAGAGCAGGTGTGTTTACACTACGCAGGTATACTGAGGAGCGGCATGCAGCTCTCAGCACTGATTACAATGAGCTAAATATGGCTCTGTGCTCACACACACAGATCAGAGAGCTGATGTCAGAGGGGGCGGAGCCTGAAGGCCACAGGTCAGGTGCACCATATACAATAACAGCTCACCTGCAGCTATTGGATTTAGACAGGAATACCATCTCTCTATCAATCCATCAGAATGTGCTTTTCTGGGGCAAATTTGGATTTTGTTATATTTTTTAAATAAAATCAAATAAAGATAAAATAAATCAAAAGTAAGAAGTGAGTGTCAGCTTAAAAATATATGAATTAAATCAAAAATATTTATTAAGAAAGAACATCAGAGGTTAAAGCAAAATGTTAAATGAAATATTAAATTTAAACAATGAAATAAAGATGAGAATAAATGTATTGATAAAAACCATTAAGAAAATGTAAGTTATTACGTGCAATATTGATCAAATAAAATATGAGAAGCAATTTGAGAGAAATTTCAATAAATACATTATTTGTAAATGTATAAAAAGAACATGCCGGACACATTCCTCAGATATTATTACCCATATTGACCGGAAAGCATCATGCAGTTTCTGCAAATTTGTCTGCTGCACAGTCACGATGCAACCCTCTCGTTCCACCACATCCCAAAGTAGCTCTCAAACACACCAGAAAAGCAGCTAGGGAGTCCAACTGGGCAGTAGGTGAAAATTATTCATGTATCTTAATTATGTAAAGTGTGGTTGGGCCACGGTACTCAATCAAGTTAAAGGCATGCATTCAGATTTAAGGCTATAAGGAACAATTCAACCCAAAGAACATTCATATTGTGTATAATACAAAGTTATATTTTAAACAAAAATGCTACGAAATACGATGAGATCCAGTTCAAACATGAGGATTTACTTCTTCTCTTGGTCTAACATGACAGCAAATGTAATATATTGTGGGTAATGACAGACGAAACCACAACAGGAGGTCAAATTTAGCCTTGGGCCTTTGTCATCCTCTCTGCTCACCACGGTCCCTCTCTAATAAACCCATAAAATGCCCCAACATGTGTTTCAGAAAAATATACCGTGCACCAAACAGAAAGCATTCCTTACCAGCAGCAGAGAGGACTCTGGGAAATGTCTTTGAATAAGGAACAAACTTTAGTCGGAGGCTTCTCTTACAGCTGGAGGTAATGCAGCTGACATCCAGAGAGCGCATGACTGGATTCAGTTCACAGGTAGGAAGCATCTCCTGAGAGCACACTGAAATCTGATGTTAGTGTGCTCACAGGAGGAAGCCTGCAGATCGCTGTGATCGACAGTAAATACCTCAGCTGGTTTGCTCTCCATCGAGTCAGACTATCCAGTTCCTGCGGGTTTTATCTTTATGCATCGACGTATTCGGGTTCAGTGTTTTCTTCCTGGTAGAAGTTTACGTCCATCCAACTGAAAACTTGTAGCATCTACAAAGGATAAGACACACCTCTGTGTACAATGCTACTCCTTGTTTGTTTTTACCGTGGTTAAAATATCATATCAGTCTTCTTTGATCAGTAATTCATCGAACGCAGTTCCAGCATGCTTAATATATCCCAGGGGAAATTTTGTTTTGACAGTTACTCCAATGAGATTAAAATATAATAACAATAAAATTATTCTGAAAAAAAAGAATAGACTGAGAAATTAAATTCTCAAAAAATGTAAAATTCATTCAATTAAAGTTTTATTTAAGTTTAATTTAAATGAAATAAATATATTTATACAAATAGAAGAAGTGAAAGTTAAATGTCTAAATAAATAAATGAATACAATCAAATAAGAATATTTATAGAAACGTAAGAAGTGAAATTAAGATTTAGATAAATGAAATCCTGTTACAGCATGGTCTTTAAAACCATCCTGTCTACATGCTGCACATTTTCCCCTGAGAGATTTCTAAGCACTTTACCCACAATGCAAACTTCTGGCTTGCAGACTGGACCATTTTGAAGCAGCACCACATGCACAGCAACCATTAACAACAAAGATACTCCCCAGGAGGACAGAGACACACCACTGCGAGCCTCATAGGAAAAGCTGCAGAGACGGCCGCTGTGTGGGAACACAGAGTGCCAGCCCTGCCGCCTCATCATCAGCTCGTACCTGTAAGACTTCCTCTAATGCTGCAGCAAACACGGCGTGATTACAGGGCTGACAGCGCGCATATCCTCTTCATCGTTAAATGAGGGGTTTGAGGAGAGGAGGGATCGCTGCAGCTCGGAGCCGTCACAATCCTCGGGTTATTTACAGCTCCTCTCTCATTTGCAGCCTTTACTGACTTTACTTTATGGTTTTTTTAATCTATATTTAATTGCATTACTTTTATTTATTGCACATTCTTAGTTTAAGTTTTTTGTTTATTTAATATTTCTATATATTTAATTATATATTTAGAGTACATATTTATTAATACAAAGAACATGAAACCCAATTCAACCTATCGTGTCGTTGAGTTTAATTGTATTTGTTAATTGAATTGAATCATTTACTACAACAAAGACAGAGAACTGGCTGCTGTGTAAAGTCAGTTGTAAAAGAAAAACTGGATAAACCAGGAAGGAAATATTAAAAAGCCTTTATTGCAGAGGCTTAATCATTCAGGCCTGACATGTTATAACCCCTGCAGGTCTTTGTCGGTAACAGAGGACAGCGTTTGGCCCGTCAAAGACCTGCAGTGGCTTTTTATTGATTCAGCCCATATAAGAAAGCTTCCTGTGTGCCTGGATCTTGTTTCTGTTTATCCAGTTTCTGCCTCCTTTATCTACAGGTGAGTAAACACAACAAGCAGCTACGTCTCTCTCTGACAGGCCACCATTGGAGAATATAGTTGTGTAAAATATACTGAGCAAGTTATTTGAAGTGATCCTGTAAATCAGACCTTTGGCGAGAGGATGAACAGGTGCATTTCCACTTTTCACTGTCATTAACTCAGTTCAACCGACTCAATCTGAACCACTATTTTCTCAGTTGAAGCGGGAAGACTGGCTCTACATTCATTCACTCCACGGCTGCATTAAGGAGCTCATCATTAGCGCTCTCTCTTAACAAATCACATTTCACCCCAATCTCCAGCAGCCAATCATCGTGCTGCATTTAGATTCACAATGGTTCTCCCATCTCCTGCAGTCAGCTGTGATTTCAGGTGTGTATACTGCAGCCCCCCCCCCAACCCCTCTACCTCCAGTCATCAAGTCCCAGGACCTCATCCCACCTCCTCGTCAAATCCAGATCTTCATCCCGTCCCATAGGGGTCTAATCGCCAAAGCCAATAACATCTATATCTTATTAAATCTTACCTATTTCTTTTTAATATTATTGGGGGCTTTTTGCCTTTAATCGGAGACGACAGTGGAGAGTGACAGGAGAGTGGGAGAGAGAGTCGAGGTGGGATCCGGGAAGGACCACGGGTCGGGAATCGAACCCGGGTCGCCGGCATACGGTGCAGGTGCCCCAGCCAGTTGCACCACGGCCGGGGCCAAAATCTTACCTATTTCAAACCCAATGTCAGCTGGATGACATTAACATTTGGGACCAATTAGTAGTTAAGCTTGGATTAGTTTTAGGGTATTTAGTAGGTGTTTTACAGCTTGTAAATGTTCCATAAAACACTTGAACAGTATCCAAGTCTTGATCTGTGTACACCAAATTAACTTGGATGAGGACGGTTCATGTAGAAGTGAAGAGGATGTGTTCCTCGATGCCACTTCTGAGCCATGGGTGTGTTACAAAATGGGAAACCAGAGGGCGGCCATGTGTATTCGCCTTGTCCTTTGAACGTGTTTAAACTGGGTGAGGTCAAGCGAGTGTAAATGAATTAGTAGGCTTCTGTTTCCCCTCACATGTGTGCAGATCCTCCCACTGCCATGATGAGAAAATAGACCCAAAGAGATCTGCTTCTGCAGCCTTTATAATGATGGTATATTTATCCAAGGTATTGAGATATGCACAGTAGCAGCTTTGCAAGAATGAATTCAAGGGCTTTATTAGTTATATGAACGAGGTTACAGCGTAGTTTCGGCTGTGCAAAATGCCATTTACTTACACATAAACTTAGTAAAATAGTGTAATAGACACCATGGTGCAAGTAAGATGTAGGGATAAGAAATAATACACGTATAAAATAGAATAAGATGATTAAAATACTGGATTATATTAATATGTGAACTGTTAATAAAATAAATGATGCAATAAATCATTTTGGATGCAAAGAAGTCGCTGTTCACTCCGTAAAAACTGATCTCTGATATATTATTTCACGTTTGATGTTATTACCACAAACACTGACTCAGCATCACGTGATCATTTGCAAACATGCCCGAGGGATATATCAACTTTAACTGGTTCGGCAGGTAATATAAATGATATGTTTCATTTGTCTAGAGTGTTTTCTCTCATGCTAATGCTTATTTCTCTCAGATCTTGTTCTTGAGTTAAAGTAGAAATACTCAGGTCTTGTTCTTGAGTAAAGTAGAAGTACTCAGGTCTTGTACTTGAGTAAAGTAGAAGTACTCAGATCTTGTACTTGAGTAAAGTAGAAGTACTCAGATCTTGTACTTGAGTAAAGTAGAAGTACTCAGATCTTGTACTTGAGTAAAGTAGAAGTACTCAGATCTTGTTCTTGAGTAAAGTAGAAGTACTCAGATCTTGTACTTGAGTAAAGTAGAAGTACTCAGATCTTGTACTTGAGTAAAGTAGAAGTACTCAGATCTTGTACTTGAGTAAAGTAGAAGTACTCAGATCTTGTTCTTGAGTAAAGTAGAAGTACTCAGATCTTGTACTTGAGTAAAGTAGAAGTACTCAGATCTTGTACTTGAGTAAAGTAGAATTACTCAGATCTTGTTTTTGAGTAAAACTCGAAGTACTCAGATCTTGTACTTGAGTAAAGTAGAAGTACTCAGGTCTTGTACTTGAGTAAAGTAGAAGTACTCAGGTCTTGTACTTGAGTAAAGTAGAAGTACTCAGGTTTTGTACTTGAGTAAAGTAGAAGTACTCAGGTCTTGTTCTTGAGTAAAGTAGAAGTACTCAGATCTTGTACTTGAGTAAAGTAGAAGTACTCAGGTCTTGTTCTTGAGTAAAGTAGAAGTACTCAGGTCTTGTACTTGAGTAAAGTAGAAGTACTCAGGTCTTGTACTTGAGTAAAGTAGAAGTACTCAGGTCTTGTACTTGAGTAAAGTAGAAGTACTCAGGTCTTGTACTTGAGTAAAGTAGAAGTACCAGAGTGTAGGAATACTCTGTCACAGTAAAAGTATTCTAAATGTTCCTCCAGTGAAAGTAGAAAGTACTCTCCTCTAAATGTACTTAAAGTAGTGACAGTAAAAGTAGTCATTGTCTGATTGGTCCATTTCAGAATAATATCTCTGATATGTTTTATAATGATTGATCATTAAAGTGTTCTCAGAGCTGGTAAAGGTGCAGCTAGTTTGAATGGCTGTGTATACTGCAGGGTAGCTGCTGGATTTACTGCAGGTGAACTACAGTCTGATTTAAGGGAGATTATATTTACCATCATTCATCCTAATCTGCCTAGCAACTAAAGGTGTTAAATACATGTAGTGAGGTAAAGTACACCATTTACATCTGAATTGTATTGGAGTATATACAAAGTACAAAAACAAAAATCGTACTTAAGTACAGTACTTGAGTAAAGGTACTTAGTTACTTTACACCACTGCTTTATTAGGCTACGCTTAACTCCAACATGTTGAATAAAGCCTTTACATTGTGCTGTTGTTTCTGTTGGGTGGTGTCATTTTACATTTCTTTGGGACAACAGCAACGTGAGAAGAAGCTCTGAATGAGGATGTCATGGCTACCCAGCAACAGGTTAAAACCCCAGCGTCCAGCAGCCATTAGAACAACTTCTCTCGGAGTCTAAACACCTCCGAAACACCCCAAACACCGCGAGAGCACAGTCAGGTTTCACTGCTACCATGTCCATGTCTTACCTTTGATCTCAGTGAAGTGAAGCCGCTTTGGGTCGCATGTTCATATTCCTCCCGGTGGATGGACTGGCAGTTTTTGGTCCTTTAAAAACAACTTTTACCTGTTGAATAAAAACGTATGAGCGACAGGATGTCCCACACCTGCAGAGACAGGAACTTTCCTCCAGTTTCTCACAGTTTCTTCTCACAGTTGTTAGTGTTTCCCAGGACAACTCGGGAGGAGGAGTCTGCACCGGGCTATTATAAGCCCTGTTTGCACTGGGAAGGCATTTTTTTAAAGCTGCATAAAGTACTTTTTCAGTTGTTAAATCGCCCTAACTTATCCAAGCTTCTATGTCTTGTAAATGCATTAACATCTTAAGCTAATGTTCATCAATGGGACTGTCTCGGATGAGTCTCGTGGTCGCTGTTTCGTGGTAGCATGAAGCTAGCAGTATTTAGATACCATCCTGTGTGGGAGACCTTCACAATAAGAGACGTAACTTTGAACAGGTTTGACACGGATATTGTGTTGATTATTATAAGTGTGTTTTAAGCCTTATATTTCTGTTTTCTGTACTTAAAAGTTGTTATTTTTATTATTATTCGTTTCTGTTTTACTCGTTGAAGCTGTGAAATTGACTCAAATCAAGACCCACCTTTTTTGACTTGTGTTTTATTCTTATTTTAATCCTTTTTATTGTTTTATTATTTATTTATTACATAATAATATATTTAAAACAAATATTATATTGCTATTTTATTCATTGCTCGGTATGACGTGTTCTTTGATAATAATAATAATGAAACGTCTTATTCTGATATACTGCTGAACGATAACACCACTAAAGAGACAATAATAAAAGGTAGTTTTTTGATGCTGAGCTATGTGTTATTCTCCTTACTACCTGGGAAGGGTCGAGATCGTTTGATATTCTGTATTTGTGTCTGTATATGTGTTTGGTTTATGAAGCACTTTGAGTTACCTTTGTCAATGAAAAGTGTTAAATAAATAAAGTTTTGATTGATCGATACCAAATTGTTTGTGTGTGTGTGTGTGTGTGTGTGTGTGTGTGTGTGTGTGTGTGTGTGTGTGTGTGTGTGTGTGTGTGTGTGTGTGTGTGTGTGTGTGTGTGTGTGTGTGTGTAACCCCAATACAGAGTATGCCCAGATTTGCATATAGGGAAGCAGACCACCGTCTGTGCTTTTATTTTGAAGGCGACCCGACAAAGCTACATTAGCGCTGTAGCTGCAAACAGCTGATGTTTGACAGGTATCATACCTTGGCTTCAGTTATACTGTAAGTAAATAAAAAAGAAAGAAGACAGCAGTATGGATGAAGATTTAATGCATTATATTTTACATTTCAGTTGTAATTGTATTGATCCTCATTCAATTTGATTTAGTATAGGAGGGTTTCCATGAGCTCTTCACTTCCCTATACACTGTAACAGTAACTGTTTGTCATGAAAACACTTTAATTAAAATATATATGTAACTTCCAGTATAGGTCATCATTGATATAGATTAAAAGGCAATAACTTGTGAGGTCACTGAATTAATTACACATGGTTCTACTTTAATTCCTTGTTTCCTTTTTTCCTTCCTCTCTTCCTGTTCCGCTGGTTGTTTCCATCAGTGGTCCATGTTCAGGGCCATGAGGTCAATATAACCAGAGTGTGAATCACATATACTTGGTTTCACACCGGTGTAAACATCATGGTGTTTGTGGAGGTTTCTCTGCTGTCTCATCCTGACTGCAGACTGTAAGGGAAACTCTCCTGTGGTTTGAACTGCCCTCTGCTGGTTCTGAAGGCCTTCTGCAATACAGCCAGGAACATGAATGGATCTGGGGAGGAGGTTTTTAAAGAAAAGTGCCTGGACTTTCTTGGGGCATTTGCAGCATTTTAAATGGTGATGAAAGGGAGACCGAGGTTACTATGAGGGTTACAAGCATTCCTGGTATTAAATTGACTTGGCTACGTCCCTTTCTAAGTGAAAAAAATACATGTTTACACCCATAGTGTTAACTCTGGAATACGAAGGGAGAACTAAATGAAAATAATAAAATAAATAAAGTTACCTCATAAATAAATACAAAATAAATCAAAGGAAAAATACAAATAAATTAAATTAAACAAGTAAAAGGGGGAAACATAATTAAATACAAATGTAAATGAATGAATAAAAAATAAATTAATAAAAAATAAATTAAGTTAATTAATAATTAATAATAATAAAAAATAATTAATAATAATTTTTTTTAAAACGTAATAAATTAAGTTAATTAATAATTAAATACAAATAAAGGAAAAAATACATATTAGAATAAAAACAATTAAACAAGCCAAATAGTGTTAATTGCTGAACTCATGCGTGGTGAAATGGAAAAAGGACAAATGCTGCAGCACTAAAATGCTCTTCTGGACACTTAACTACACTGGCGAAAACATGCAAACCTTTATATATATATAACATTATAAACGCAAACTCAAGCATAGAGCAACAAAACAAGCAGTGAAACGGTGTCCTTATATCCAGAAATGTTTCCCTGTCGCTTATGAGAGCTGTTTAGCAATTTCCTCTAGTCCGCTGCAGTCCATTCGTGTGAAAGGGTTTCAAACAACCCTCCCTGGAAATTAATTGTGCAAAGACCTTGTGTGTTTGTTGTGCACACACCTGTGTATAAAGGAGGCAGTGTTTGGAATAATCTTACTTTTCATCAGGTTTCTATGCATTAATGTGCACACAAGTGAAAAGCAGAGCAGCGCTGAGAAGGAGCATTCAAACCCTAGCTTTAGAGAGCAAATAGAAGTATGTTTTTGTATAATAAAGGACAGAATCAAAAGGATCCATTATAGCTTGCAGATCAAGTAAAGATAAAAAAGATAACACATGGGATGAAGATCTGTTTTGAATCCTTCCTTTCCCAGGACTCATCTGACTGGCATCTTCAGAGTGACGTGAGTTAAACAGAGATTGTATTATGTGGTTTCATGTGAGCCCGCACTCCAAATCATGTCTATAATAAGGTCAGAATGGTCCCTGGGGCAAGAAAATAAGGGGTTTTAAAAATTAAACAGTGGGAGTCTTGATAGCTGCACATAATAAAGGACTAAAATCACAGTTTTTCAGTCATTCTGAGTCCACAGTGAGAGCAGATTGACCTATCACAGCCAGGCACATAACTCTGAGTGCACTTTCAGAGTCTCAGAGTCTATGTTTTCGCTCCACTCTCAGCATTGCTTATCTGCTTTTATGGGTCTTAACCGAGACAAAAGCATTACTGATGGATCACACCATTGTCTGCTGACATTTCAAAATAAATGCCCATGCCAGAAAGGGAAAAACACAATAAATATCCTGTTTTCTGTCAGTGTGTCCTCAGCTGCAGCAGCCAGAACTCAGAGACAATGAAGCAGCATTATGTTCTGGATTATTCTAGATTGAGTCCCGTACAGATGCAGAGATATTCCCTTACATTTGGAACTCTGTTGTGTCACACCTTCATTCAGTGTGATTATATCATGATCAGAAACTAAAGGGGATAACACTTTTTAATCACAGCCATACATCAAGCCAGAGCTACAACAGAAGATTAGCAAAGCAGTTTAAAGGTATATCCTGTTTCCATTGACTAGGCCCAGCTGGCAGCCTAGCTAACTGAGCTAACTAGCTGACAGCATCAAAAGTTAGCATATGTGTTAGCAACAAGTAGGCTAAAGCTTCTTTCAAAAAGGAAACTATTAAACATTTATATGGATTTACATGATTGAAAAGTATAGTAGCAACACTTATCTATAGCACAACAATCTACTAATTGCATCATTACAAGATATAGCAATTTAGCTAATGTTACTATCCTGTTTCACTTGACTGTCTCAGTACTGGCAGCTTAGCTTACTGAGCTAATAGCTAACTAGGTGACAGCATGACAAGTTAGCATATCTGTTAGCAACAAGTAGGCTAAAGCTTTCTTTCAAACAGGAAACTGTTAAACTTTTATTGTGATTTAATTATGATTGAAAACTAGAGTAGTAGAACTTATTTATAGCACAACAATCTAGAAATTAACAAGATTTAGCTATTGAGCTAATTTTGCTATTATCCTGAGACTAGTCTCAATCCTGGCAGCATAGCTAACTGAGCTAATAGCTAACTAGTTGACAGCAGCTAGCATTATCATACCTTAGCAACTAGTAGCAAGGCAGACAAGCCATAGGATATCGGAGGGAAACTTGAAAACACGTTCTCCATGAAATATATTCCAGTTTCAACCAAAATAAACTACTGAAACACATTTAGATGTATTAAGCACAGTTTGCAAGAACCTTCCATCAATGTCACAAAGTTTATGGAAAAGCATCAAAATACATTTGAAACTGTCAATTTATTGTCAAATTCTAACACAATGTTGCTTCGATGCTTGGATGAGCGTAAAATAAACCAAAGTTTTAGTTCTCAAATGTCTGCAAACTTGAGGAACAGCTGTGCTTTCAGAAGAATATGGGCCGTAATGTTATTGTTTGGATTAATTATAGGAAGCTTAAAAATTGGACACAAATATCTAAAGTTGAGTTGATCTTTTCCCTTTTGAAAGTGATGTTGACAACTGGTATTCTCCAGACATAATGTGCTGCAAACTGTATTGCTGTCAAAAGCTCCACTCTGTGCACTTTCTTTATCTGGCTCCTCATCAAACTTGTGCACACAGTGTTGGAAACACGGGGTTTCCAGCACTGTCTGTGAAATTGAACCACAGAAAGGTTGTTTGGGAGGCCCAGCAGGCAGCCAGGCCTTCATCCCGGCTTTGCGTCTCTCCTCCACCTGCAACCAGCCGAGGGTTAGATAAATAGCAGGTGGTATTAAAAGGAGTGCCCATTCACCGCCATGCTGAGCCGCACTTAGACACATTATTGCAGTCTGGAGGGGGAGCGGAGGGACGTGGTGGGAATGTGCAAGCAGGGCTGTGTGCAGACTGCCAGGACATGAGCGAGACGGGGAAACAAGCGTGACACAAAGAAGTACATAGCTGCCTTTGTGCTGCAGTAAAAAGGAGGTTTTGTAAGTTTGAGGATTTGGGTGGAAGAGGATGGAAAGAGATAGCGGTGAAAAAAATCCAGCCAGAGTAAACACTTGGATGCAGAGACAAAAACACACTGGTTGCACGAGAAAGGAGAGGCATATCATTTGGCTCGAGTGCCTTCAGAGGGCTTCACATTCAGTGGGAAGCTTCTTGCACATGCTTGGAGTAGTTTGAACTTCGAAACCCAAACTAATGTAGGCTAATGTTTGCCAAAAGAACTCCAAACTAAATCACACAAATACAACATTTGAGCCAGTCTTAAAGCGCTACAGCCCCAAAAAATCCCATATATACAAACATGCATGTAAAGAAACCTCTTCCACAACTTGAGAAAACATGCGCAGCGTTTACTAAAAGCTCTGCATAAACGAAACGCTGCAAGGCCAGGGGACACTAAAAAGTGATGCACACTGCTGGGGCCGGAGCGCTTGGTGGCGTTCAGGATTATAAAGCGAGTTAGTCTGTCTCATAACTGGAAGTGTTTGTCAGGATATCTGAAATGACTCGGTTAGCTACGTTAGCTAGCTAGCTTACAGCAGATCTGCAGGGACATCAGAAGGAGTCATGTGATCACATTGTTCAAATAAGACCAGAAAACATTTAGGTGAGTTTCAACAACAGAGACAGAGACCAGCTTTACATCCTGAAGGTCACCCAGCTGTGTGCGTCTCCCTTTAGTGTCCCCTGGTCTCCAGCTGTGTGCGTCCTCATTTAGTGTCCCCTGGTCTCCAGCTGTGTGCGTCACTCTTTAGTGTCCCCTGGTCTCCAGCTGTGTGCGTCTCTCTTTAGTGTCCCCTGGTCTCCAGCTGTGTGCGTCTCTCTTTAGTGTCCCCTGGTCTCCAGCTGTGTGCGTCTCTCTTTAGTGTCCCCTGGTCTCCAGCTGTGTGCGTCTCTCTTTAGTGTCCCCTGGTCTCCAGCTGTGTGCGTCACTCTTTAGTGTCCCCTGGTCTCCAGCTGTGTGCGTCTCTCTTTAGTGTCCCCTGGTCTCCAGCTGTGTGCGTCTCTCTTTAGTGTCCCCTGGTCTCCAGCTGTGTGCGTCTCTCTTTAGTGTCCCCTGGTCTCCAGCTGTGTGCGTCTCTCTTTAGTGTCCCCTGGTCTCCAGCTGTGTGCGTCTTTCTTTAGTGTCCCCTGGCTTCCAGGGTTCTGCCTCTGTAGGCCACCGTAATACCATCTATTTGAGACGTTTAAAGGTCAAGGAAAATCTCTCCATGTAAATATTTGACCTGTTTCTAAAACAAAACCAAAACGATTTCTTCCCTGTTATGCTTTAAAGTTTCTCATCATCGTTATTTCGGGTAAAGTGGACACGGTATAAAAAGTTCTGACAGTGTAAAGACCAAAATAATATCTGAAATCGTCCTCCGGGTTAAAGCTGTCCGTTCTCCTGGCAGCACAGTTCACTCAGCTGCCACCCACCATTTGTTTTTCGCGCGGATTTCTACATGTAAACCCTGGAGGTAAAAACAATTCTCAGGGCATTTCACACACACTCTCCGTTACTGTCGGCTTTAAATTGACTCTGGATGTGAGATGTTTCAGTAGCTCCTTTTTTTACCCTCATCTCAGCCGGTGAGAATGTGTCAGAGCATCAGAAACCTATCTCAGGATTATCTTGATGTGCGGTGTAATTGCACTGATAACAGAACTCCAGTCATGTTGCTGTCATTCAGCAGATTGGATTGGGAAATAACCAAGAATGCCGTCAGAAAAAGCAACGTGTGTCTGCTCCTACTGAAGGTAAATCTGATTAAACAAGGACTGTTTCTCGATTCTTTCATTGAATAACAACAACCAAGTATGCATTGATCCTACTATCAACAGTCCCAAAGCTCACAGCTCTGCCAAGCAGCTCCACTGTTGTCCACGAACTACTGAAAAATCACATGATGGGAATGTTTTTTTATAACTATAACTATTTTCGATGCATTCCCACATTCTGCTGGAGCCAGAAATACTAACCAGAACTGTTTGTTCTGCTGCTAAAAACAGTCCCAGGAAAAACACAGTGTACTCGTGTGGAGGGATATTTGTTAATAACCTCCAGGGCCCAGTTGTTACTGATTTACTGAAGCTTTTTTAACCAATGATAAACAGGTTTGGTTTGGAGAGGGTTTGTGAGGTTTGTTGAAAATGCAAAAACCTGACTTACTGACAAGGTTTAAGGTTTCTATTCAATTAGTTCCTGGGATCAAAATAATGTACTTTGGGAGGGAGTAAAGTTTATTTTAGGTGCTTCCACAGACACACCGTCTATGAAAACACTAAAACTGGTTTTTTTTCCCGTACCCAATTCTTATTTAAACCGATATGCTATAGACAATTGTGATTTACTACCTTTTATTTATGTTCATTTAGTTTAAGTTGAGATCTATTTTACTGTGTATGTTTTAAAGGAAATATAGGGTTCATTATGGTTTGAACTATTATTGTTACTTTTTTTGTTTATTTTTTATTGTTTTTATTTCGTAAATGTAGTTTTCTACGATTTGTTTTGGGATTTTCAGAGGTGTCTACATGCACACTAGGGTATTCTACACTCAAAGGATACAAAGATAAAAAAGAAAGGTAATATAAGGTGTAGCTTTGAGCTAATATCGCTTCTGATTTGTTTTCTAAAAGCAGACTTTTATTACAGTTTAAACAAAGACAGAGAGAAACAAGCAGAGACCTTTCACTGTCAGATTAACCCAAATGAATCCCTCCAGTCCCTGTCTCATCCAGCAGGTGTCAGTGTGTGTGGGGCTGCAGGTCACTAAATCCATCTGATCCCATCAGCTGGGATTTACTGTCTTTGTGGAGTCTGAACACACCAACATACAAATCACTGTCACACACCCTATGAGAGCGTGTGTGTGTGTGTGTGTGTGTGTGTGTGTGTGTGTTCCAGCAATCATTCCAGAGAGTTGAATAACATTTCCAGACCTAAGATGATGATATACCTGCACGGTTGTATGTTTTCATATAATAGTGTGTGTTTGTGTAGGTCAAATTTTAAACACACTACTGCATGTGTGTATGTGTGTGTGTGTGTGTGTGTGTGTGTGTGTGTGTGTGTGTGTGTGTGTGTGTGTGTGTGTGTGTGTGTGTGTGTGTGTGTGTGTGTGTGTGTGTGTGTGTGTGTGTGTGTGTGTGTGTGTGTCATGCAGTCCTGCTGGATGCACGCCAGGTCAGGTGACTTTAAGCCGGGCTGGCGTGCCCAACCAAACGAGAGGGATTTGGGGCGTTGGGAGCCACGCTGCCTCCCACCTCCACATCCCACCTCCACTCAGCAAAGCCCCGCAGATTAACTCCTCAGATCTCTCTCTGTAATTAGGAGTAAACAGGAGGAGGGAAGCCACAGAGAGGAGACTCAAAGGGAGCACAGTGGGGGAGATAAACAAAGGAAGGCTGACTTATTGTTGCTGCAAGTGAAATCTGTTTCTATACAAGTACTTAAGTCTTTGAAAACTGCAGAGGTTATGTCCAGTGGCGCACATCGGAGGTTTCACATGGAGAAAATAAAGTGCATTTTATAAGACGTGAATACCATTTCTAACATGTATGAGAAATCTAAAACTCCTCCATCACTGATTCTTATTTATTCAAATTGTAAATATTATATTTCATATGTAATCATTGTCGGTACTACTGTTTATTTTGTATTCATTTTGTATTTATTTATTATTATTTATTTATTTCGGGGTTGAAGTAATTTCACAATTCATTTTTAAATGTTTACCTTTATTATCTTTATTAGATTTTTCTACTTATTATTTTATTTGAACATTTCTTTGACTTTATTTGTATTATTGCTGCTGTATTTTGCACTGAATGGATAACAAAGCTGCTAAATTGTGATGAATAATAAGAAATAATAATGTCTTAGTCTTTTTGTACTTGCTTATTTATTTATTTATTATATTTAATAATTATTCAAATTTTGCTTCTTTTATACAACTTCATTCCTTGAACTGCTTTTTTATTCGCCATTAATTCCTTGTTTGTATAAACCTGGTTCTGATTTCCTATTGTAGTCAATTTAAATTTGTATTCTTAATGGTTTAGTAAAATGAAATCAAAGCATACATTTTCCTGGTGTGTGAGATGCACCACCATGCTGCAAACTGTTTGGAGAAACATCCACCCTAAAAAGAGAAACACTGACTCCATTAGGAGAGGAAAAATTGCACCAGAAAAGTTTGTAGTGTAGAAGTTATTGTCACAGTAGGGTTTTGGTTTCTGTGTCTCTCCTCTGCCTTGTTATTCTGAAGTTATTGCATACAGAATATGAGGCACAATAAAGAAAAGCAAAGTGAAACAGGAGCAGGTGACACAGAAACCCTGAGGCGCTACTGATTCAGAAACATCACACAGAGAGAACAAACAGCACCAACATTTATCAAGTGTTTTCCCAATGTCAAAACATCCCACAGTATATGTCAAACTGTGTGTGCTTCAGTGATGAGGACGAGTAAGATTTGCATCAGCAGGAGAGGACTCTTTTCTGAGTCTTAAGTCACCAAGTTTCTGACTCAAGTTCACACCTCTGGTAGAGTTTTAAATTAGACCAGTACAACAGGGACACACTGGCTGGGTTCATCACTTTTTCCCAGAATCCTCCAGCTGGAAGCTATTAATTTCCTGAGCATGAGACTTCTCTGTGATCCACCTCGCTCGCCACTATGTGGGCCGGGCCCCTCCCACTGAGCTGTAATCCCAAAGTGTGCAGCAAAGGGCTGGGAGGAGGGCATTGTTAGCATCCCAACACCAACGTCCCCTCACATCAACACCTGATTCCACTCTTTATAACACATATTTTATGGGCCTAGATTCATGGTTACTCGTGCATGAGGGTCCCGCAGCGTGTGATTGGTTGACGGTGCGTCTGGATGGATGGGTAATGGCGGTTGGAGGGCGGGGCTTGGAGGAGGGGTTTAAATGGAGGCTGGTGAAGACTGAGAGTGTGGGGGCTAAATTTAGCCAATGGCTCTGCTGGGGTGGAGCTAATCCTCTTTGCACTCAAATTATCTGTCCTTCGGATTAGAGGGCTTTGCCTCTATGCAAGACATCTACTCTCTATAATGATGTCCCATAATGGACCGTACCATGTGCCTTCATGGGGGTGGAGGAGTTGCCAGACAGGACACTGCAATGAATAGAGGACTTGCTATATGGGCCAAAGTTTTTCAGTGTTTGCTATTTGCTTATGCTTATTGTGCATGCAATCAAACCGTCTCAGTCTGGGGAGGTAGAGGCTGTGGAGGAATGGATTCCAATCTGGATCGGAAATTGAATCTGAAAATGCTTTGAAACAGGGGACTCTCTCTTGGTAACAGCATGTTCAGAGGATCACAAGCCAAAAAAGTTAGAAAGCAGTGCTAGAAAAGATGCATTATCTAAATAGTTTTAATAAAAACTCCCTGTTAAATGCAATGAATACATAAGTGTTATTTTGTATTACATTTTGAGCTTTACATAACCAAGTATGACTCTTTAAGGTGCGGTCTAAGCTAGCAGCAGTCAAATAACAACTAATCAATTCCCCTTTGTACTTAATGCAAGATGCATCGGTTAATGATACCACCAGTGTTCGATAGGTTGTGCAGATCTTTGTTTTAGGTAAAGAGTAGGAAATAAAATGTACTTAAGGGTCGATATGATGATTGGATAGCTTGCATTGATGTATTAGCTTGAGCAAGACATTAAAAACAAACAACTTAAAGAAATGTCGGCCGGCTGCAGACAGTAGAGGCCTCCTGGAACTAAGCACCATATATTAAAAGTATTTCCGGTGTTATTATATACCATCATTTGGGAATAGCAGGGCATCCATCCTCCGACTGTAGCTGTGGCTCCCTGCTCTCCACTGGTTGCGTATATTTTCTGTATGTAAACCACAGGAATGATGAGTGGTGCGGGAGAGCTGTGATTATCCATCTCCAGGGGTAGGTGCCACACATCCATTATCACCTCTGCACTCATGCACACCACACAAAACAAAAACCACCGGGCCGTCCTTCCTGCTTCAAGGGAAGAGTCATATTTCAGCATTTTTTCTTTTCTGCTGATATGCTTATTTGGAGTCTGAGGATGGATGAGCGGCTACAGAGAGTCGATGTCTCACTCAAGGACACTTTGGCACAACATGCAGCCGTAGCAAGGGTGAGCTCTTCTACTTATAGGACAGAAGGGCTCATCCCGGTGTAGTAAAAACCGAGACATGCACACTCCTGGAGGTCTCTTGGAAGCAACTGCAGATCACTTACGGCTCAGATTCAAGTCTTTTAATATACATCGCTCTATTCAACCGTCCACATTCAAAGCCTCACGTCTGGTTGGTTCACATTTTGCTGAAATGTTTCACCCTTTGCGATTTGTATTTCTGAAGACTCTTCTTGAGGGAATTACCCACAATTCATAGCGCTATGACATTAAGAACAGGCGACTCCCAGGTTTTGAAAAGTCAAACCAATGTATAAATGCCTTGAACTTGTAATATCTATCCAGCAGGTTGCGTCCTCTCAGGTTGCAAAAATAAGTCAAAGTCTATGATACAATTACTCAACCTTAAACTTGATTTATTACCTTAGTAAATATGTATTCCTTTCTGGTTACGCTACGTACTGGTCTTTCAACTTTAACCCTTTAACTATTCGTACATTTTCATTGGAACAAGTTCATCGTTTGGTTTTACTTTGCTCCATCCTGCCAATTAACCTCTGGTTGCAGAAACCAAGATGACGACGGCCAAACCAAGGCCAAAAAGTCCACATTTAAGGGTTCAAAACAGTAGTCCATAAACCAATGAGTGACATCATGGTGATATAGACTTCTGATGTACACTGTAAGGTAAAAACTGTCCCAGTTTTGTTTCCATAATTCTTAAGCCTATGCATCGTCTAACACTCAGGCAGTTAAAGGCCTCGGCTTGGACATTGGGATATCTCTAAAAGTCCTGCAGTGAGTCTCCACAGTTTGTATTGTCACTGTAGCCTGTTGCTCTTTACACTGACGGACTGTACCAATGGGTCCCAGAGGTGGGGGGGGTTGGTTCCGGGGAGTTTCCGGTGGGGATGAGCCCTGGTGAGGGGGCAGGGGCGGGGATGGGGGCAGGTTGTGGGGGATCGTGATGTTGGATCCTAATCCCTCAGCGTTGGCTGCAGCACGGCCTTAGGATAAACTGACATGGACATTTGAAAATGCTACTTGGACGTTAGCAATTATTTAAATGATTGCTCAGAAGTCATTTTCATCTAAAGGGAATGCCAACTCTGGTAAGACAAAACTTAATTGTTTCCTAAATGTTTGCTCCGTTTGCTCAATTTAGGGAGGATGTCAGAAAGAAATAGGCTGGAAATATACTTTCAGTGCCATCATTTGGTTTTTTTGCAACACCTTGAAGGTGTAGCTGTAGTTCTTATTAATCCATCATGATTAGAAGGCATGCAAAAAAACTATACTTAAAAAAAGAGAGGTTACAGTCATCGAATCAATGGTATTTTTGACGTAAAATGTGTTGCTTTCTACCCATTTCACCTTTTATCAAACCCTTTGCTTCTTACTACAGCTGATGTGTAGAAATATGTAGGAAACACTATACTTTAAAACCAGTGTATTGTCTTCAATTGCACGTAAGAGGAATCTAAAGTCCCCGTAATCAGGATTTATTCAACGTAGCATATGTGCGAGCTAATGTATTCCCCTTCAAATAACAAGTTACATATATGATAAGGCCCAGAAGGGCTGCTTTTGCTTTGTAACAAACCTGGGGACAATATTTAACTCATAGATGTGTTGCTGACAGTTGAGCGGACAGGTAGTCGCCCAGAAATCTGGAAAGACGGTCTTTTGACCTCGTTAAGGTCACGGAGGAGTTGAGATTAATGTGAACCCACTGCTTTGACAGTTGAGGGTTTAACTCTTGTTGTAGATCAAAGCTAAAAGAGGTTTTAAAAAGAAAAATAAACAGTATATGTTGTTTGTAATGCATCTGACTTCAGAGCCAATCTAACCCTGATGCTTGGTAAAACCCTGATCATCAGCCATATTTGTACTAGGACAAACAGAAATCAGGATATGCAGTTACGCTGATGACGACATGTGCAATTTGGCTAATTTGCAAGCAAACAACAAACTGCATTATTTGCCCTTTACACATGAATGAATGAATTGTCAGGTTAAGATCTTTTTTCGTTTAAATCAACTCCCTTGGTTCAGTTCCAAGTTTAAAACAGTCTAGAAAATCCTGAATAAAAGCAGATCGAGAGGAAGATAATAGGTGTGCAGGTGGGAGGGTCTGATTCAAACATGTCATGCAAATAAAATATATAAGCAGGAAAAATGCAAAATGCAATTGCATGCATAGCACTTCTGAGGTTGTATATTCAACCTTGAATGTGATACATAATTAATCAAACATTCTGCACAGTTAATTACATCTTACATCTGAGTCCCTCAATTTGCAAATATGGGGGGAAATTGTGAATAAATAAACACCTCTTCCAAAACGCTAACTACTGATGGGAAGGCATGAGAGAAGTCCAGGTGAATGTATAAATGAGGCAAGCTGACCCCAGCTTTACTTCTAAAGTCATCATAGTTACTGCTCGGTACAACAATATACAGAAACTCAGGAAGCCATGAAGACAGAGTTTGGCTCGTTCCAACTAATAAATGATCCAAACGTTGAAAGGTCACTTGTGAAATTGAGATATATTTTCTGTAAATTACAGAGTGACCTATCTGCTTCCTGTTAAAACTCAGACTCCCATTGATTTTCATGAATCAAAGGAGCTCTCTGACTTTTAAACTCGGGGGAAACACTCTCAAGGAGGCAGATCATGACCTATTCAAACTCTGCACGGCCATAAATGCTGATTTGACATGTGAATTATAAACAAAGATCAATAAATGAGAGGAGAGGGGAGAGGGGGGAGGAGGGGAGTGGAGGAAGTGTTATGTAAGCACCAGCTGTGTGAGTAAAGGTGCTGCAGCAGCAGGATGATGAAGGCAGAACGAGCATCCACCCTCTCACTCTCTCTCCTGAATCACCCATGCATTATTCATGTTAGTGAAGGAAAAATGGAAACATGCTCGGATGATTGTGAGACTGCGATTGTGATTATAACTCTCCAGGCAACAAAACAAATCAATGCATATATCTGGGATTCCATAAATATACATACAAATACAGTTCAGTGCATCAAAAGCAACCTCAGTAATCCAGCGCCGGCCGCCTCTGCGACTCGTGGTGAAACAATAATGTGAGGCAACAAGGGCAAAATGAAAAAAAAAATCTGCAGTCTTTAATCTGGATTAAATTACTGCGTTCGTCATCGCAGCTCCAAACCAGCACACACCAGCCCAAACCAAGCATGCATTTGTCAGATGATAAGAATACGGTGGTTTCTGGGTTGAGTAAGTAATATTAATGTCACAAAAAAACCTGAAAAATAATCGTTACACTTTAACCCATTACCTCTGTATAACTCATAAAATGTTCATTTTTGCAAATATTTTGGTCCTTTAGAGATAATCTGGGTGTTCTGATATGTAAAATAGGGATTAAATCAGTCGTTTTATCACAAAGACAAAGTTATCCGCTGTGCTGCACTTTTAATTTTACTGAAAATATTATGCATGTGTTTTCATTAACGAGGGTTAGGGTTAGGTGCCATAAAAGCAACTAGTTTGCATTCACATTCATATTTAAATAGATGTGAAATACAATAACCAGAACCAAATAGGATCATATCCTTCAGTATACGTCCACAACAAGTTTGGCAAGGTATTAAAAATAGTTTTCATCAATCAAATGTGGTGATAACAAATATTATGGTTGGTTGGGCGACCATTAGCTTATGAAGGCTAATGTTAGCTTGGATTCTTGGATTAGCAAACTTTAAATTAGAGATTGTTGGCATTACTGATCTGCTCATTTGATTTCTCTTCCTCAATGTGCGACTACTTTTAATCCCCAGCTGAGGCGTGGATAAAGGATTTCATATTGTTACCCTAAGTACCATTTTTAGGGTTTGCCATTAGAAGCATTTTTTAGGTCAAAAACGTTCAAAACATTCCTACAGATTTTTGTACAGCATAAAAAAATACACCAGTATAAAATAAAATATACAAATATATTGACAATATATCTACGAAGGCAGACACAACAATACATACAAAATATAATGATAATTAAAATAGTAAAAAAGAGGACAATATTAGAAAAGCAACACAAAGGTTTAAAATGAGGAAATTAAAAGGCGTTTTTAAGCAACTGCCACGCCTAATGTTGCCCAACAATCATTTCTGTGGTAAAAGCTGCATGGCTAGCTCATAAGCTAACTGTCAAGGTGCCTTTAGCAGGGACTGTAGTTGTAGAGGAGTTGACAAGTGAATTCAAACATACACAGCTGCACCGGATTGGACACATGAAGGTTAACTGAAGGTTGGTGCTGCTCTACAGTTATACAGTCTTACTCATTCCTCATGAACTGTGCTCAGTGTTTGGCCTCTGTGCAGCTTCACAGAACTTTTCCCTCAATACGTCACCTTTTGCAATCTGTATAAAACAGAAGCCCCGGCCTCAGGCCAACAACGGTTTGATTTGTAAGACTGACATCAGCGTGTAATCATCTAATCGTGTTAGCAGAGCAGCCCGCAATGTTCCTAATGTGCAAAGTCATTTGTGTTATTGTCGTCCCTGCCTCTGGTCACCATGCAAATAAAGACAGATCTGAACGTGTCTTTGCAGCAGCAGCGCTGTGTGACGGATCAAAATGGCGTCACAGCATCTGAGCGTAGAGACAATGAGATTATCTGGTGGTGGGGAAGGACACGCAGCCTGCAAGGCATGCTGGGAGTCCTGGGCGGCTTTTTCCTGTATAATGACCCTTTGAATTTCTGATTTAAATACTAATCTGCTTTTATGTTTGACCTAAAGTCCTTAACAAGAGTTTATATACATCATTCAATGGATTGGATGTTAGTATAGAGAAGTAAAGTTAGGAAGCAAAAAGCTGATGAACCGAAGTGAAAAGCAATAGAGCATGTGTTGCTCATCTGAAATTGCACAACATCTTTAAGGCAAATCCTTTCCATATTTGTCTATATATTAGAGGATTTGGATAAAGGTCAAAGGTCATAACAACACTCCTAATGCTTTGTTGTGAATCCTGTTGAGACAGTGATTAGGACTTCTGTCCCGAAGGACACTGTTGCATGGTGATGTCTCTGCTCTACAAGTGATTTCTTCTTTGCTGCTGACAGATCATCTGTGATGTGCATTGTGTTTCAGGTTCAGCATGCAGCACTGCGCACACCAACGAAGGTAAAAGTCTTTCAGCCGTTGAGGACTTAACGCCGAGACTTACACTCCACAGAAGATCGCACCTGCAGCAGCACTGAGAGGAATTTACGGCTCCTTGGGAGGATTATGCCATTATAGGTTACAACTTGAGCTTTTCTTAGAGTACCACGGCTACCGGGCAAAGTCAGTCCTGCTTTGCTAACACCAAGCAGGAACCATGGATGACCCCTATCACAACAATGTGACCCAGCAGGGGACAGAAGGTGGAGAGTACACCTACACCCAGGAGGGAGGAGGTCCAGATGGCTACCCTTACCAGGCGGACTACCCTCCGCAGGAAGAGGACGCTCGCAGCGATGCCACCGAGGGCGCAGACGACGACGAGCAGATGTACGAGGGCGAGTACCAGGGGGTTCCCCATCCCGACGAGATCAAGGAGGCTCGGCGGGCGGCTCGTTTGGAGGCCAGGAGGAAAGCCCGTCAGGCTGCCCAGCAGGAGAGGAGGAGGACAACCTGCCGGAGCAGTACGAGACCCTGATGGAGGACTGCGGCCACGGACGCTTCCAGTGGATGCTGTTCGCCGTGCTGGGCCTGGCGCTGATGGCTGACGGAGTGGACGGCTTCGTGGTGGGCTTTGTGCTGCCCAGTGCTGAGAAGGACATGTGCCTATCCAACTCGGACAAAGGAATGCTTGGTAAGTGACGGCAAAGAGAGGGGCGGGGGAAAAAGAGAGAAAGACTGTTCATTTCAACCAGAAATGTTTCTGTGGGTGTGGCAGTGAATTAGGAGTCTACAGTTATCCCTAACCTGTCCTCAGCCGTGCTTTGAGCTAAAAGCTAACGTAAGCATGCTAGCAAAGTGTTAATCAGGTATGAACATGTTTCATTATCTTAGTTTAGCTTGTTAGCATGCTCATACTTGCTTATAATAACCAGACACAAAGTACTCCTTAAGAGTTTGGAAGTTATAAACCTAAGTAGAGGAGTGGGCCGGTCGAAATTCTAACTGATGACGGTGTAAGACGTAAGGTCAAAGATGACATTGTTGTATTTCAAACTCATGTGTAGTCCATCCGATAGTTAAGAAATGTCACTCTAAGCCAAAAGTCTTAAACGCATGATGGTGCTAAGGGACCATTCAGGGGATAGCCAAGGTTTTGCTTCATCCTCTCTGTGCCATGAATGTCTGAACACAATTTCCACAACTATCTATTCAAAAGTGTCTGCTATATTTCACTCTGGATTTTGAGGTAACTCTAATTAATCTAATTAAGAGCTCAAATCTTTACCCAGAGATGAAAAACCCTATCAGAGACGTGATATCCCCCGAACCCTGGAACAAACTATGCGAAAAAGCTTGGCTCTTTTTTGAGCAAATGCGAAAATGTTGAACATACCCAACAATGCAAATCCTAAAAGAGGGTCCATTGTGGAACCAGCATATTGAGTCACTGGATAGTGAGCTTTGGAGATGGTACCACAACCGTCTGGAAGTTGACTTAAGGCACAATTGTTTAAAAATGTTAAATACCAGACAGAAATGAACAGCTGCTTTTAACATACTACAAATATTGAGTATATTGTGTAAACCATAAAAAAGTAATAGCAACTTTAGGAAACAAACAAAGTCGCTGAGAGGCTGAGGTTGGGTCTAAATTGGTTTGAAATAAAAGGTAATTTAACGAAAACATTGGATTATCAACTTATTAAAAGATGGACAAAGGAATTGAATTGATAACCCAAGCAATCGAAACGTTTGCAGACAACTAAAAAGGACAGCGACCCCCTAACCCTCTCTTCAAAAGGGGATCGAGTGCCACCCATACCCATGTGACCCAGACAAACCCACCCGTTGCGATCACACAATAGTCTCATGGCTCCTCCAGCAGTAAACACTCACATCTGTATGCAGCGTGGAGTCAACTTACTGGGAAATGCACTTTGAAAGCTCCTGACTTTCTGTGCAGACACCCATGCTGCAAATTAAAGCCCCTCACCTTATTTCCCAGGCTTCGTGTGTAGCCAGGCGCCGTGGCAGATTGCACATCGCTCATTTCATCGTAACAACGGGCTCCTGGGACGAGGCTTTGCGAGAGATTGATGAGGATCCCGGCGGTGATTGTATTGGGTGTGTGTTCCCGGGCTAATGTGGAGCATGTTGCAGAAGTCAGAGAGCCGGGTGGCCTGCAGCGCTGTCAGACACGCTCCGGGCCTCTGACAGGCTGCGCTGTGTCTGTGCAGAGCGGGGAGGGGAGCCCTGATCGTTGGCTGAGAATATGAAGTAGATCTGCAGAATGATCCTTTTTGATTCACGCTCATGCTCCGTTCAGCAGACTCACCGGAGCAGAAATGTTTCAATCTTATTCTCAGTCTCGGGAAGCCGATAGACTCCCAAAACTTTTGTTAAAAAGTGGAGGAATTGTGGGTGTCCCTTACCCTTAAAGGTGGTTTAATTTCATCCTTCAGGTGGAAAATAAAAGAGGCGTATAGTGGGAGACTCTGGGGACGAAGCACAGGCTGTCAGGCAGTCTTTAAATATCAGGCTGCAGATATTTAACGAGATGTCTCAAAGAAACGGTTAAACCGGCAATTAAAAACGTTATGCATTAATTATAAGATGGTTTTATGATGTTTTCCTGCTTCAATTAAAAGGATAGGCTGCATAGATTTGGTGTTTAACATGAAGCGAATCAAATAAGATGTCCAGTTTAGTTTTTAGTTGAATCTTTGACTTTTTAAAGGATGGTAGAGATTTTATTTTACTGCGTTAACCAAGGAGAGCTTCCCTACTTATACAAATGTATGCCTTCTTTAATTAACTCCAAACAAATTGCTCTTACTGTTGCATGACATGTAAAAAAATACATAACTTCTCGTGTATCAAGACTTATTTCTCTGGATTTGTTTGTGGTGGTGTTTGTTTGTAGGTCAAAGTGAAGTTCTGCCGAAGTCTTTGTAAAACTTGTTTAGTTTCAAATGGTGATTGACTAAATGGGGTTGCCTTATAAGGAATGTGTAAATCTGGTGTCATAATGTCTGTAATGTTGTTTAATGAGAAGCAATCAACGAGTAACATGTTAACAACATTAGCTTTAGCATCACTGGCTCTACCTTCCATCAATAGCACTTGGAGGTAGTGATTGAGTTGGTAATAGACATAGAATCGAAGGATGAAACCCTCTTTATTTGTCACACTATGACATTGTTATTGTGCAGCGCCCGGGGAGCAATGGGGAGGGGGGATTGGAGGTGTCCGGTGCCTTGCACAGTAGGTGAACTGGGACCTCTCCAAGTAGCAGTCCACTTTCCATATTTCAAGTCTGTTCGGGGACTTGAACCGGCGACCCTACGATTCCCAGTCCAAGCCCCTACTTACGGAGCCACTGCTGGACAATGTGGTAACCAACATCAAATGAGAACTTAGTGTCACTTTATCGGCGCAATATTTTGTCATTTTATAATGTGTTTGTGTCATTTTTGTTGAATGTAATTTAGAAATGT
This sequence comes from Eleginops maclovinus, assembly GCF_036324505.1. Classification (NCBI taxonomy): domain Eukaryota; kingdom Metazoa; phylum Chordata; class Actinopteri; order Perciformes; family Eleginopidae; genus Eleginops; species Eleginops maclovinus. The sequence goes on along the minus strand of NC_086352.1, from coordinate 6,227,518 downwards.
TTAAAATATACTTTTTATCAACTATAACGTCACATGTATATCACATTAGCTAGCTAGCATAGGTAGCTACAGTTAGCTTCGCCTGGTCAGGAATACTACGTCTACATCTTCATGTGAGAGCATTGCAAACTATTATTATTTAGTGATGTGTAACTGAAGAGTCTATCGCCGGCCACTAGAGGGCAGTGTCACTGCTGTCGCTGCCCGGTTATGCCGTGCTCTGACCCGGGAGTTCCGAGCGGCCATTTTAGTTCAAACATTGTTCATTCACTCCGCCTCGAGTTGAGACGTTCGTCCACTCATTCATGGTGTCGTCATCCTTGTCAATAAATGACCGAAACTGACATTGAGGAGTGTGTTTCTTCAGTAACATTTCCAATTGTTAAGCATCTAAGTTTGAACTAGTCTTCCGGTGTGAATGCTAACGGCCAATGAAATGAGCATTATCAGCGGAACGTCGTAGATTTAGTGTAAGAATGCACTCCTAGCTACTGTAGTCATGATAAGAGCCAGGACAGAAGTGAGTTCATGAAGTTTAAAGAGCGAAAACTCAATGGTAGGTGGAGGTCATGGGTGAAGTAATGGACTCCAAACTTCAGACGGGAGGTCAGTGTTGGCGTCTGTGTGTCCAATTCTACATTTCACGCTCCCTCAGTTAGCTGAACCACTTTCCCTATTCAGAACCAAGAACTTTTTGCTACCTAAACCTGTCCAACATGTTGAGTTTCATTGAGTTCTGTGGTGTTTTTTAGATTCAATTTTGCTCTAAAAGGTATAGAAAGAATAAGATTGGGATCAATAAAGTAAGTATTCTATTCTTTGTATCTAAGAAGCAGTTGTGACGAATCAGAATAGTCAGAATATCCACTGATAACGTAACAACATTCAGAATAAGTGTCTTGATTGTGAATTTACGAACAGCTGGATCCAACAGGGTGCAGACCAACATTTGAAACTCATTGACTTGCTTCTAATTCACTCAATACTTTCTAAGACGATCAGAGAAAAGCAGAAGGAGAGTTTTGATGAAATGCTTTTCAGTGTCATCGAGCTCTGTTGGATTAAACTGTGCATTGCTCAGTGTTCATAAAACTCAGTCATCTATACGGACTGAAACGCCTCATTCGTTTTGATTTGTGTTTTTGTGGAAGGACAGTGTCTGCAGTTATTTATTCTCCCTGGAGTAGAGTCATTGTCTCTTTATCTAGATGTCCGCTTACGATGCTTTCACTTTTAATAATGCAAGAAACGGAGGATTCCTATTCCCCCTCGAGGGATTCAGTGTCTTCCCTGCTCTCAAGGACACTCTAGCAGGTGCATGGCGGCTCGTTGCTGCAGGGGTTTGATCCCGGGCCTCCACCTGAAGGACAGGCTGTCCAATCACAAGGCCATCCTGTCAAACTGTCCATGTATGCACCTTAAAGCATGCACACTGCTTCAAGCAACAACTCGGCCGAGATATGAGGTGACATGTTAGCACTGACTCTATATCTCCAGGTGTTCTTATCGTTCTCTCGTTCGGGTTTTTGCGGCTTGGCGTGTGGAGCGTTTGGATAGTCGAGTAATCCACAGGGAAGGTGAACACGATGGCTCTACGTGCCGTTAAGCAGCTTATTCCCGCTGTAATTAGGGCTGTGTGTAGTAAAACCACGGAGCAGGCAGGAGGTATGCGTCTCAAGATTTAAAACAACACGGTGAAGAGGAGGCCCAGGTTGTAGGTTTTAAATCCCCACTCTCCCGGTGAAAACGGAAGAACACAATCATTGTTATCTCCTCGCGCAGTAATGGGCAGCGCGGTGGGAGGCTGTTAAAAGCTGTTGCTTCACCACTGAATTAAATGTCAAAGTGGACTTTCTGCCTGGTGCATGCTGGGAAAGGCTCCACCTCTAAAAATCCATATTGCATTGATAAATACAGTACAAATAAAATGTCAGATTTGAAAGGTAAATATTGTGGAAGTGATGCGTTCAAAGACCTTCATGACTCAGCTTTCTGGGAACGCTATTTGCTTCCCCCCCCCCCCCCCCCGAACATCATTATGAGCATTCTGTTTATCAGAGCATCTCAGAGAATACCGGAGAGTGTCGTTGTTGTTTCTCTAAACCTCGGTGTTCATACGAGGGTAAAGGGAGCCCCCTTGTGGAAATCAGGACTCATTTTTCACTACCAATGTCTGAGTCTATGGACTGACTGTATACTGTGCGTGCCAATACCAGTGGTGGATAGTACATTTATTCAAAGTACTATTTGGATATGTACTTTACTTGAGTACCTCCAGTTAATGCTACTTTATACTTCTACTCCATGTTGTACTTTTTGCTGATATGGTACAATGCAGTATTGTACTGCATATCTGCCTAACGAGTGCTTTTACTTTGATACTTGATGTACTTTGGACTTCAGTACTTTGGCTTTGTGCAGAATGAGTACTTTTTGTACTTTAAGTATATTGTAATGCTAATACTTTTGAACTTGTACTTTGAAATCAAGACTCTTACTTGTATTGGAGTATTTTAGGCAGGCCTTAATATGCTTTTTGGGGTCATCCCTTTCCTATAGTGTGTTTTAGTGCATGTCAATGGTCTGCAGAGGCTCACATCCCTTTGTTCCCTCCAGAGGGAGTTTATGAACATAGTGACATCATTATAGAACACTCACGCTTCCAATAAGGCCTATTTGAGATCATAGTATTTGTACTTTTACCTAAGTGAAGGATGTGAGAGCTTCTACCAACACTGGCACTGGTAACTTAAGCTCAAATTCCACCTGCTGAGATTTGTGGGTTTTTTTGCAGGTCTGCTGGTGTATGTGGCGATGATGGTGGGGGCGTTGGTGTGGGGGGGTCTGTGTGACAAGATGGGCAGGAGGAAGTGTCTGATCTACGTCCTGAGCATCGACCTGGTCTTCTCCTTCCTGTCCTGCTTCGCTCAGGGCTACGGCTTCTTCCTCTTCTTCAGGATCTGCTCCGGCTTCGGGTGAGACGACACATTTTATATTTCCTTTTAGTGGAGTCTGTGTCATTTCGACGGGGGGAAAAGCACATCCCTATATTTGCATTTGATGATATTTGTTCCGAAATAACACGCCTGACATTTAAGATCTGACGTAGAGAGAGGATGCCGAATCAATTTGTTTTTCCTCATTATAAAACACATTTACTTATGCTGCACACCGGGAGATGTCTGTGTATTTACTCTATTAGAGCTGCTCATTATCACACCAATTAGTGAACAATGCTCTGGTTTTTCATGTGAGTTTTTTATTGCCGACTTCCTGCTGTCGCCAGCACCTCGGGGTGAGACTGTTGCTGTGCACAGATTGATTTTGCACTTAGCTTCAAACACACTTTGATAATCACAACAGCCGGAGTGTACCCAGACAAAACAACAACAAATAAAAACTGTTGCTGAGGCCCATGATGGTCATCAACACACACCTGCTGAAAACTGCGCCCAGGCTTATGTCTTCACTAAACTCAGGGAGCAGGCTTGTCTTGATGTTGAACACACTGTAGTGGTATTTGCTGTAAATCAGGGAATGGGATTTCTCTCCGAGATGTATTTTTCTTCATCGATCCCTCCAAAACCAGACAAATAGCCCCCATATTATCTGTGTAGCTAGATATCAGAAGTAGTGGGATGTTTTTTGTGTGATTTGTGTGGACTTAACATTTATAAAAAGGTCAACAGAACAATGAGCTAACCAGTCACAGCCTTAATTCTAACCAATAGGTCAAACACCAATAGATGTCGACAGTATTTGAAATTGCTGAATTTCACCAATAAACGTTGACTTAAGGGTGGTTTTGCACAACCATAAAGAGGACAATGCATATTACATTTACAAGAAACAAACATGCACCGTCCAAAAAAAGGAACGCAATGTAGAGTCTTATCTAAAACTACAAACAACAAGAAAATCAATCAGAATTGTTGACTGAGCCTCTATGTCACTACCACGTTTCAACATAAATGCACCATGCAAATGATCCACCAAATCCTCAAACAATTAAGTGGTTGTTTTTTGAATGTCTTGCGTTCGCCTCCCCCAGGATTGGCGGCTCCATCCCGATAGTTTACACCTACTTCACGGAGTTCCTGCAGATGGACAAACGTGGAGAACATCTGAGCTGGCTCTGCATGTTCTGGATGCTGGGGGGTCTGTACGCCTCCTTCACCGCCTGGGGAATCATCCCGCACTATGGTAACACACACACACACACACACACACACACACACACACACACACACACACACACACACACACACACACACACACACACACACACACACACACACACACACACACACACACACACACACACACACACACACACGGTCACACAAGCATGCAACCACTTGACAGCAAATTGAAGACAGTGATGTGGTTTTATTCCCCGGGATGCATTTAAATGTTTGACATGTTGAGTTGTTTTCTTCTCAGTCCCACATAGTGATGGTCACTGTTCAGGAAGAAAACAAAGTAGTCAAATAGAGGTGTTTGCAGACCCTTTACATGCACTGAAACCCACATAACACTACAGGAAAAGCAGAACATGGCCTCTTTAACGTGCTCTTATCTGGTTTTCAAGGTTGGGGATTCGCCATCGGGACGGAGTTCCAGATCCACAGTTGGAGATTATTCATCTTCGTGTGTCTCTTCCCTGCGGTGGCTGCCCTCGTCGGAGTCATCTTCATGCCGGAGAGCCCTCGTTTCCTCCTGGAGGTCAGATCCAATGCCACCAAATTAAATCCTGCCAGATTAAGACGAGTGGTTATATTGTCTGCCAGACATAAAAGCACTGAATGCAAGATACGTTCAGATTACCAGCAAGCACAAGTCCAGTTGTGAACCTTGAAATGTTGAGTATCCCAAAGGTTCATGATGCAAATGTATAGTACGGGTCCCCAGCACATAGAAACTGCAGGATGCTAACGTGCATACTGTATGTTGGGCAATTTGCAAAACATACAATTAGCATAAGTTGCATTAATAACCATGAATGACCATTATAGCGTATGTGGACAATAGTGTGGACGTGGACGATTTGGACTATTTTGGAGTGGTAGAGATAATCATCTTGTGCTCTTTTATGTCCAATAGTCTAAATTAGCCCTACAGGATTACAAATATGGTCACTTCCTGGTTGAAACTGCCATTTTCTATCCTGAAAATATCAGAAATTGATTCAAAATCACCCCCAAAAACACTCCAAAATTGTCCAAATCGGCCAAGACTTTTTAAACTATTGAGCACATTAATGCATTTATGCTAATTGTGCAAAAGTTTTGGGTTCACTATACTGCCAACTTGACTATATATCAGTGTTAAACATTGGTTAAAAATGCTGAGTCATCATCAGCAACATGCCACTGCTGTGCTAAGGTAGCGACAGGCTGCTAAGGCGCCACCACCCACCCCTATTTCTCCTCCAGGACAATGTCAGACCTCTGACCACATGTGGTATTGTGTTTGCATGTGACTGCTCCAACATGTTCACACACCTCCCATCTGATAAGAGGCAGCAGAGCTCATGGGAACATTGTTACTCAACTGGTTTTACTGTTTGTGGGAAGAAAAGTGATGTTAACCCTGATCAAAATTGTCTGTTTGTTTGTGCAGGCGGCTCGACACGATGAGGCGTGGATGGTGCTGAGACGAGTTCACGACACCAACTGGAAGGCCAAGGGAGAGCCAGAGAGAGTCTTCACTGTAAGACTTTTAACAGATCGGGTTTTGTTGTTTTCCTATTGCTGTTTTTAATATCTCTCTCTCTCTCTCTCTCTCTCTTTGAAGGCGACCAACATCAAGACTCCACAGACTGAGGAGGACGAGTTCATCGAGATCCAGAGCGACACGGGGACGGCCTTCCAGCGCTGGACCGTCCGACACATGACCATGCTGCAGCAGGTCTGCGTTTCGCTCCTGCGTTACAACACTTACTTTTAATCCCAGAACACACGTCACCCCAGCTACTCTACGTAAACATGAGCTTTTCATTATGCTGGAAATGTCCTCATCTTATGTGGTAAAGCCCTAAAAAATTCTACTTTTCCAGGCTCAGTTCAAAGCGAGATTAGGGAGGGATTTGGGATAAAAATACCTCTAAATCCATACAGTTTAGTGTCAAGGAGCAAACTCTGAGGCATGAACCCAAAAGCACAACTCGGACACAGTGGATCGTCAGAAGCAAAGTCTTTTAGTGGACACAGTAACAAAACAGAAAATCACTCCATCGAGGAGACATAAAACTAAGTTCAGGGACGTTGCATACGCCGGTGTGTCTGCATGAAACAGGTACTGACACAGGACAGGGGAAGGCAAGGACAATACATACACACACAAGGTAAGGGGACACAGGTGGGAACAATCAGGGCAGGGAAGACAGTCATAAGCACAGAGAAATACTTCTCTAAATAAGACATGGGACAAGACAACAAAAGGACAGGACAAAAACCACTTCAACTGACAGCACTTATATAGTCTTTCGGGACACGACATTTAGTTCTGGTATTAGCCTCTTATTTTGAATGCAGACACATGTAAATGCACACCTCACAATAATGCATTTGGAAGAAACCCCCCCCCCCCCCACCCCTCGATATTTTAGCATGATTTGTAAAAATGTTATCCAATGTGGGAAAAGGAAGTCTTGACGATTTTGTCAGGGACTGGTTCCCAATAGGGTTATGCATGAAAGAGGGAGGGCAAAGTGTTCAAACTATGGGGATAACAAATCAAGAGTAGGTCTTTACATGACTTAAACTGAACGTGTGATTCTGCAGACCTTTCATATCTGTCTGTCTGTCTGTCTGTCTGTCTGTCTGTCTGTCTGTCTGTCTGTCTGTCTGTCTGTCTGTCTGTCTGTCTGTCTGTCTGTCTGTCTGTCTGTCTGTCTGTCTGTCTGTCTGTCTGTCTGTGTTTCAGGTGATGGCTAACATCATGTCCCTGTCGGCCCCTGACCTCAGACTGCAGGGTCTCTTCCTCCTCATCGTCTGGTTCTGCCTGGCCTTCAGGTATAATCAGCATCCTGAGTTTTAAATCCCTTGTGTCAGTTATCAGTGGTACCGTAGATGAGCAAATGAACACAGTCAATTTTCATACCCTTATATGCCACGATACTACATCAAATATGATATAATATGCACTAAAGAGTTGGCTAAAATATCCTAATATCATACATTTACACCCCTTCTAGCGGATATGCATTCAAATCCTGTATTTTCTGCAAAATAAGTGGATGTTCTTATAATGTCGCTGGTGATGTAAAATGTCCAAATCCCAAAATGAGTTTTCTCATTTTATGATATCTAGGTATTAATATTGATTTTGTTCCTTTTACTGAAGTATAGAAGTGTGAACGTGTATTTATATGTTTCTGTGTGCTTCAGCTACCACGGGCTGGGAGTGTGGTTTCCCGATATGATCAAGTACATGCAGTACGAGGAGTACGAGTCCAAGGTCCGAGTGTTTCACCGGGAACGAGTCGAACGCTTCCACTTCAACTTCTCTCTGGTCAACCAGATCCACCGCGAGGGGGAGTACATCCACGACAAGTACGTTTCCCACACTTCCTCCCTCGCAAATGCTGCATATATTCCTATTATATTTGCTCTTCAAAATCACGTAAGGCTTCTGTTTGATGAGATTTATTTTCCTTTCCATCAGGTTTGCAAACATTGAGATTAAGTCTGTGAAGTTTGAGGATTCTCTGTTTGAAAACTGCTACTTTGAGGATGTCAAGTCCACCAACACCTTCTTTGAGAACTGCACCATCAAAAACACCGTCTTCTATAACACAGGTACCATCACTACTTTACCTCTGAGGTCTTTAGGGGTCCAAGGCTCAGTTAACTAACAGCACAAAATGGTCTCATTTCCATGTTCTCTGCAGACCTCTGGAAGGAGAAGTTTAAAGAATGCCGGATGGAGAACACCACCTTCCTCCACCCGAAGAAAGGCTGCCACCTGAACTTCCAGGAGGAGAACGACATTGTCATTTACATGGTCAGCTTCCTGGGGAGTTTGGCCGTCTTACCCGGAAACATCATCTCTGCTTTGTTCATGGACAAGATAGGAAGGATCCGAATTATAGGTGAGATCAACAGGAAGTGGAAATACCACAATGTAGAGTAGTTCAACGACGACTTAATTTAGTCGGCATCACAGAAGTTAGCATTGCAGGGGTTCCCTCTGTAAAAAGCAAGGGATTGGATTTTGGAATATTGCAGAAAATAATATTTGTCGCAAAAGTCATGTTATGTGAAAAGCTAACGTCTGGTTATAAAGGAACTACAGCACGGTCACATGACTTCACGTCACCACCGCTAAGCTAAAGGGAGCTAATGTTGGGCTATAAAGGAACTACAGCACGGTCACATGACTTCACGTCACCACCGCTAAGCTAAAGGAGGCTAATGTTGGGCTATAAAGGAACTACAGCACGGTCACATGACTTCACGTCACCACCGCTAAGCTAAAGGGAGCTAATGTTGTGCTATAAAGGAACTACAGCACGGTCACATGACTTCACGTCACCACCGCTAAGCTAAAGGAGGCTAATGTTGGGCTATAGAGGAACTACAGCACGGTCACATGACTTCACGTCACCACCGCTAAGCTAAAGGGAGCTAATGTTGGGCTATAAAGGAACTACAGCACGGTCACATGATTTCACGTCACCACCGCTAAGCTAACAAGTGTCTTAATGACACTTGTTAGCAACCACCATCTTTAAATCCGGTGGGGTATTTACTGATGTATTTATGTCGTAGAACAAAAATCTATTCAGCTTGTGTTAACCACAGATCTTATTTCAGGCATCTTACCAAAAACACATTCAAACAACTTCCAGATGAGGGAACAGAAAGTAGCAACTCTTAACAGATGTAGTATTTTTTTGTATCCTTTTTTTTACTAATCTTTGACTCTGTGTTTCCAGGTGGTTCCATGTTGGCGTCGTCCGCCTGCACCTTCCTGCTGCTGCTCAGTTTCAGTCAAGGAGCGGTAATATGTTGGCAGTGTCTCTTTTACGGCACCAGCGTGGCGGCTTGGAACGGGTTACAGGTCATTTCTGTGGAGCTCTACCCCTCCGCCAAAAGGTAAAGTACAACTATCCCACTGGGAAAAGATCCAGTACTTTCTCTTATACACATTCCATAAGGTTTTCTGCTAATTGACTGTTAGCTAAACCAGTGATTCTAAAAGAAAGTGGGGTCCTGGCTGAGAATTTAGAAGAAAGTCTCATTCAACTGGACAAGGACAACAGGTCATCTGATATGAGGACCTGATTCTTTTCGTCCTGCACACTCAGAACTTTTCCTTTCTTGCAATACAATCTTTTTGTATTCATGAGTCTGATAGCGAATCTTTCCAAGGGGGGAAATTATGACTTGAAAACATACTGAATTCCTCACTCAGTCCTAATCTTCCTCCGTCTCTCTGCAGAGGGACGGCATTCGGTATCCTGAATGGGATCTGCAAGATTGCCGCCATCCTCTCCAGCTTCATCTTCGCCAAATTCATCGGCATCACGAAGATCATTCCCATCTTCCTGGCCTTCGTTGCCCTCGTCTGCGGGGGTCTGGTGGCCCTGAAGCTGCCGGAAACCCGGGAGAAAATCCTCCAGTGAAACAGCCAAACTCCTGCAGCCTCCACCGCTGCATCGCTATGAGGAAAGCTTTTTTGGGGGGGGGGGAAAGTGTATCAGCTTAAACTGAATTGGAAAGATGCGGTTGCTGTGTTATAATATTTAAAGAAATGTTGAAAACCTGTCTGGTTGCCTACCTGAACCCGTGGTTGCTTTCTATTCCCTCTGTGAGCTCCTCAGGCTCCTGTTAACAAAACTAGTGGTTCCTTTTGATCATTTACTCTCCGTCTTCTACACCGAAAAACCTGAAAAGTTGACTTTAATTAAAAGTATTAAGTCAACAAACTTCACATAACTGTAATAAGTTAGTTGACAGCAATAATATAAATTGGTTCAACTTAATATCATTGCTTTCAGCTAGAGTCTATGTTTTTCAGTACACACACACACACACACACACACACACACACACACACACACACACACACACACACACACACTGTAGCGACATGTGTTTTCTTTGAGGTTTGTGTAAAAGAATAAGAGATGTGTGTACTTGAAAGGTGATGTAGTTCATGTTACCATGTTGTGCTTTGATTCCATTCCCCTGCTGGATAAAGAAAAAGGAAGGACTTATAGTCCCATTGGATTTGAATCCCGTTGTATGTCCTCCGAGGCTCAGCAGCAACATCACCGTTGTTATTCAGAGAAAACACCTCTTTTGTTCACCCAGACTTTATGTATTCTGTCGGTCCTGTGTGTCGTCTTCTTTTAGTCCACTTGTTGTTGCTAGACTTAAACCTGGATTTAATTAAACGTAGGCGTTATTTTACTGGAACAGCGGACTGGATCCTCCTCCTTCTTTGTCCCTCGAAAAACACGTTGTGTGCGTTTGTTAAAAGTAGAGCTGTGTTTATGAGTGGTGAAAACGTAGAGTGTTATATGTCACATCTTGCCATGACATCAAAATAAGGAACTGTTTGTTTATTGATCTGTTTTTGTTTTCTAAAAAAGTGAAATTAGATGTTTTGATATGAGGCTCTCATTTTAATGTTCTGACGAAGAACAGTTTTACGGAACCTGCTGCGTTTCTGACAACACGTGTCAAGATTTCTAAGGAGCATGTTATGTTTTTTTGGCGTGACTGAGCTGTGTGTGTGTGTGTGTGTGTGTGTGTGTGTGTGTGTGTGTGTGTGTGTGTGTGTGTGTGTGTGTGTGTGTGTGTGTGTTTGTGTGTGCAGTTGTTATCCACATGTCTGTGCATTTACACAATAGTCTGACTACCACTACTGTATTTGTTGTTGTACATACTGTAGACCTGTGCATATCAGTTGTAAAATAGTAGCTCCGTCATGACTTGAATAAAGATGAGGGCTTATCATAGTTTCCTCGTTTCTAATTCATGCTGAATGTGCAAATTAAACAAAAATTACCTCCCACAATCATCATTTATTTTCCAATTACTCACGGTGTAGCCTTGAAATCCTCAAAATCAACCTTTCTGACATGCCGTCATGGTAAAAGAAAAATAAAACGATGAAGAATCTAAATAAATTCACTACATTTAAGCCACATTTGACAAAATTCATGTAGAAGTGTTTATAGAGTTAGATATTTAGGTGAAAATGCATGCATTTGGGAAGTGTTGAGCTTATGACTTGGGTCTTACTTACCTAGTTTTGTGAGAGCTTGTAAAGTTATGTTTTGATGTGGTTTTGCTTTTAAAACTCAGGCCCCATTCACTTGCAGTTCTTAAAGACTTCTCTCTGGGTTTGTTTCTCTGTGGAGGCATTCAAGAACTTTTCTCAGAAGTATAGGGTACAATGGGGTAGGTAATTGATGTAAAACCAATATTTGTTTTCGGTATTCCTTTAACTATATATATGGAAATACGAGAAGAGAATATTTATGGGATTTTTTAACTATTATGCACCTAAAATCTTATATCAGCTACTGAGAGCCTCTGCTCTGCACCGTGCTCTCTGATGGTGCTGTTTGCTTTATGAACGAGGACAACAGAGAGACAGATACCCTGCATTACAAAGCCCCCCCCCCCCCCCCCCCCCCCCCCGGTCCAACCTATCACTTTGGATATCACAATTCAAACACGTTTTAAAGCGCTTCAGAAACCCCACACAGCTCAGAGACTCTGAGACTTTATTTGATCATTTCAGTAAAAAAGTAACGTTCATATTTCTCCTTCTGATTAATATAGAGCTGAACGTTCAAAGCAAAGCTCTTTTGAAAGTTACGGCATACGTTTTAGACTGCTTAATAACCACAGTGACTTTCATACAACGAATGATGTGTCACGGTAAATGTTGCGGCCGGAAGGCATTGTGGGACAGCATGTTCTCCTCTCCTTTCTAAAGGAAGGTCCAGTGCTTCCTAAAGGAGGTTATAGAGGAAGGTCCAGTGCTTCCTAAAGGAGGTGATAAAGGAAGGTCCAGTGCTTCCTAAAGGAGGTTATACAGGAAGGTCCAGTGCTTCCTAAAGGAGGTTATAGAGGAAGGTCCAGTGTTTCCTAAAGGAGCTTATAGAGGAAGGTCCAGTGTTTCCTAAAGGAGGTTATAGAGGAAGGTCCAGTGCTTCCTAAAGGAGGTTATAGAGGAAGGTCCAGTGTTTCCTAAAGGAGGCTATAAAGGAAGGTCCAGTGTTTCCTAAAGGAGGTGATAAAGGAAGGTCCAGTGCTTCCTAAAGGAGGTTATAGAGGAAGGTCCAGTGCTTCCTAAAGGAGGTTATAGAGGAAGGTCCAGTGTTTCCTAAAGGAGGTTATAGAGGAAGGTCCAGTGTTTCCTGAAGGAGGTTATAGAGGAAGGTCCAGTGTTTCCTAAAGGAGGCTATAAAGGAAGGTCCAGTGTTTCCTAAAGGAGGTGATAAAGGAAGGTCCAGTGTTTCCTAAAGGAGGTTATAGAGGAAGGTCCAGTGTTTCCTAAAGGAGGTTATAGAGGAAGGTCCAGTGTTTCCTAAAGGAGGTTATAGAGGAAGGTCCAGTGCTTCCTAAAGGAGGTTATAGAGGAAGGTCCAGTGTTTCCTAAAGGAGGTTATAGAGGAAGGTCCAGTGTTTCCTAAAGGAGGTTATAGAGGAAGGTCCAGTGCTTCCTAAAGGAGGTTATAGAGGAAGGTCCAGTGTTTCCTGAAGGAGGTTATAGAGGAAGGTCCAGTGTTTCCTAAAGGAGGTGATAAAGGAAGGTCCAGTGTTTCCTAAAGGAGGTTATAGAGGAAGGTCCAGTGCTTCCTAAAGGAGGTTATAGAGGAAGGTCCAGTGTTTCCTGAAGGAGGTTATAGAGGAAGGTCCAGTGTTTCCTAAAGGAGGTTATAGAGGAAGGTCCAGTGTTTCCTAAAGGAGGTTATAGAGGAAGGTCCAGTGTTTCCTAAAGGAGGTTATAGAGGAAGGTCCAGTGTTTCCTAAAGGAGGTTATAGAGGAAGGTCCAGTGTTTCCTAAAGGAGGTTATAGAGGAAGGTCCAGTGTTTCCTAAAGGAGGTTATAGAGGAAGGTCCAGTGTTTCCTAAAGGAGGTTATAGAGGAAGGTCCAGTGTTTCCTAAAGGAGGTTATAGAGGAAGGTCCAGTGTTTCCTAAAGGAGGCTATAAAGGAAGGTCCAGTGTTTCCTAAAGGAGGTGATAAAGGAAGGTCCAGTGCTTCCTAAAGGAGGTTATAGAGGAAGGTCCAGTGTTTCCTAAAGGAGGTGATAGAGGAAGGTCCAGTGCTTCCTAAAGAGGGTTATAGAGGAAGGTCCAGTGTTTCCTAAAGGAGGTTATAGAGGAAGGTCCAGTGTTTCCTAAAGGAGGTTATAGAGGAAGGTCCAGTGCTTCCTAAAGGAGGTTATAGAGGAAGGTCCAGTGTTTCCTAAAGGAGGTTATAGAGGAAGGTCCAGTGTTTCCTAAAGGAGGTTATAGAGGAAGGTCCAGTGTTTCCTAAAGGAGGTTATAGAGGAAGGTCCAGTGTTTCCTAAAGGAGGTTATAGAGGAAGGTCCAGTGTTTCCTAAAGGAGGCTATAAAGGAAGGTCCAGTGTTTCCTAAAGGAGGTTATAGAGGAAGGTCCAGTGTTTCCTAAAGGAGGTTATAGAGGAAGGTCCAGTGTTTCCTAAAGGAGGCTATAAAGGAAGGTCCAGTGTTTCCTAAAGGAGGTTATAGAGGAAGGTCCAGTGCTTCCTAAAGGAGGTTATAGAGGAAGGTCCAGTGGTTCCTAAAGGAGGCTATAAAGGAAGGTCCAGTGTTTCCTAAAGGAGGTTATAGAGGAAGGTCCAGTGCTTCCTAAAGGAGGTTATAGAGGAAGGTCCAGTGCTTCCTAAAGGAGGCTATAAAGGAAGGTCCAGTGTTTCCTAAAGGAGGTTATAGAGGAAGGTCCAGTGCTTCCTAAAGGAGGCTATAAAGGAAGGTCCAGTGTTTCCTAAAGGAGGTGATAAAGGAAGGTCCAGTGTTTCCTAAAGGAGGTTATAGAGGAAGGTCCAGTGTTTCCTAAAGGAGGTTATAGAGGAAGGTCCAGTGTTTCCTAAAGGAGGTTATAGACGAAGGTCCAGTGCTTCCTAAAGGAGGTTATAGAGGAAGTTTCAGAGCTCCTTTCCTCTCATCTAGAGAATTCAAACAGCTCTTATCATGGCTGACACTGAGGGTACTTCCGGGTCATTTCGCTCCGTTAGGAACCTTCCTAAACTAAACTGACTATTCCACCGCAACCAGAGACAGGAAGCAACCACAGACATGACAGACAGGGGGTGAACGCCTTTCAAAGTAAAACAGGAAACCGACCGACTGTGACGGTCTTGTGAGTATTGTGAAATTTAAGATAAGAAGATGGATGTCACTTCTCCTCTTACTTAAGCAAAAAGAAGTGTTTCATTGACATAAATTTGAATATTTTGGGGGAAATGCACTTATTTGCTTATACAGATACCACTTGTAATTGTATTTAATCTGAGCTCATGTTTCTGTATCAAGACTCATATCCTGCTCATTCATCACTCCTGCTGTAAAACATGAGCATACTTCACTTCGTGTGGCAGGGAGTGGGAGCGGATGATGTTCCCAGGTCAGTGGCAGCTGTGTGTCGTGGAGGAGGGGGGTGGGGGGGTGTATAAACACTGCAGCACAGAAGTGTGAGCAAGTGCCGGCAGTAGGAGGATGTGTTTACTCGGGCCAAGGTGTGAAAGACTCGCTGCTGATCCGTCCACCAGCTTAACCTGCATGTCAAACTAAAGGCCTGAAATACACGATGATTACAGATAGTAATAATCAGGATCTAGCTCGATTTGGGTGAAATTTGGCTGATTGACTTACATTTAGGTCTGAAATAATGCAATATTATCAACATCTTTGACCATTTCAATGCTCAGTTTCCGCCCCCTACTTCTGGTTTCCTCACTTTATTGTATTTTTATTATTTTTTTAATTGTCCCGCTGGATTTTGCAGTGTTCTGCGAATGTCACTGTCCTACAATTAGAGGAAATTTACTGTCCACCTCTGGCCGACCCCTCCGGTTCGGGCTATGTTTCACACCTAAGGTGCAGAATTTGTCCCCCTCACCTGCCACCTCTCTCTCTCTCTCTCACACACACACACACACACACACACACACACACACACACACACACACACACACACACACACACACACACACACACACACACACACACACAAGTTAAGATGATTCTCGTCACACTAAAATAACATTATTTGACTGAGTTATTTGTTATTGAGTTATTTGGGAAACAGTCCCTATTTAGCTCAGCTACATCAACATATAACATTTCCCCATTAAGAGGTTTACAAATACTAAAACTATTGCATATTTTATTGCGTTAGTTACTTACATTATCCCAAATATTTCCCAAAAATGTTAAACCTAGAGAAATGTGTAACAGTTTGAATGTATCTCCGTTAGCATTGTGTTGCTACTACTGAAGCTCTCATATAGGCTATTCCCCTTTTTTCAGTTTTGAACCACATTTTAACGAAACACTTTGCAGATCTTAGTTGCTTTTATCTATATTCATTAACAGGGTTAAGGTTAGGGTTAGAGTCAATGGACGTATGGATCTTAAGTTATCAGAGTAGCAATCTAAGCTAACGTTAGCCTTTAGCTAGTAGGCCTCTGACTTACTCCAACACTGATTGTTTTATTCAGTGTTTTATGCATTTTTGATGACCATGTCTCATGTTTTGGCGAGGTGGAGACCTCTGGAAATAAATCAACTCTCCATTAGATTCCTACTTTAAGTCTTGATCTTAAGTTATTAAAGAAAAAAGATGAGCAAATGTTAGCCTTTAAGCTAGTTAGCCTCCCTCTTATTCCAACACTGATTGTAAACTTGAAACCGTTTTATTCAGTGCTTTATGCAGTTTTGATGACCATGTCTAATGTTTTGAAAAGCAGGAGACCTCTGCAGATAAATCGGCTCTCTTTAATTGTAAGTTGTCAGAGGAACAAGCTAAGCTAATGATAGTAGCAAGTCTTCTTCACCCAGCTTCTTTGGAGAAACACTGGTTTTTAACTTGAGATTGCAATATTAATTATCCGGTTTTATCCTGGAGACGCTGAACTTTCTGATCCCATGCTGCTTTAACACGCCACAAACCTCTGGCTTTGTTGGTTTTATTTGGATTGAGAGAAGAGTAAACTGTGGTATAGGAGAGCAGCAAACATGCACACACCCCTTGTTTGTTTTGGGAAACATTGTAATTTCCATTGTCAAGCATTTCAATACATATATCAAATGAAGTAACAATCCTTCATGTCCGTATGGAAACCTTAGCATTTCATGTTTCTCCACTTCTTTGTCCTTCAATTAGCCTTATGGTTGCTGTATTAATGTTATCCATGGCACCAGCCGATTGTCTCCACAGTCAAAGGTTCAAAGGTTCAAAGGGCTTGATTGTCATATGCACAGCTACAGTGTGGATATGCAACGAAAAGCTTAAGTCACCGGCTCCCCCAACGATCCAACACGCATATATGACATACAACAAGAAGAAACACTACAGGAATAAAATAGTGCAAGAGAGTGTTGCGAGACTAATGTGCGAGTAAAATACAAAAAGATGAGCTAAAAAACAGAGAGTGAAATTGAATGCTGTACAGTCAACATCAGTAATAAGGGAAATTATATTTAGGAACCCCCCCTCAGAGGTCATGGTGGTTTAGATGGAGTCCGGAGGGGTAGACAGGTGGCGGGCAGCCCGGACTCGGAGCCTGCGGTTTGGGGAGCCTCCACCCAGAGGTGCTAAACTCCCGGTCAGACGGATCCCACAGCCTCAGCCTGGTGAGGGTCACACACTGGTTCAACCCCAGTTCACCCTGACCTCACTCTGACTCAGCACACCTACAACAAGTCTGTTAATGGTGCCATTCAGTCAGATTACACACTTTTCATTGTGTGTTCTCCCTGGAGCTGGCAAGGTTTCAGTGTTTCTGGTCGAAGAAACTCACCGAGGCATCAAGCTAAAGGATACAAACTAAACTAATGAGCATCTTGGACAGTTATCTGTTTCAACGTTTGGTTTTATACAAAATGTGTAGCGCTGCCAACCATTTTTCAACGTGCTATCGTTTCATATAAAGTGAGCTCAGAAAAATCTGACCCTGTCCACGAATGATTGGATTTCTGAACGGTGACGTTACGATAATTTAATTAACAAGACATACTGATAAATACCGAACATGCTGTCGCCACAGGTTGACTCTTTCAAAGCCCTTAGACAACATCGGTTTTGAGGTTCATTTTGATAATCAATTAATTGTTTTAAGCAGTAAAAGTAATTGTGCACTTTTGCAGAGTTTTCTGTTTCCAGCTTCAAAATGTGGAGATTTCTTTCTTCTTTGACAGGAAAACAAAACGTTTCAAGACATCACCGTGGACTTTGAGGAACAACGATGGACATTTTATAGACGGTGATGAATGAATCTATGGCAGATGAATCATAAATTACATGATTTCCTTTTTTAAGGAACTGATTTGACAAACCGCTCAATCCAACTTTCTGAAAACGACATCACTATTACTGATTACTGATTCCAACTGTTTGTATTGATTTTCACTGAGCACATGAAAATTCAAATGTACAACTATACAAACAATTAAAGAACATTTACACCACAGGTTATAATAACATGTCACTGTAGTACATACAGCCCCGGGAAAAAAGAAGAGACCCCTTCAGCATTATTTTATAGGTACATCTTTTGAGTTAAATGATATATATTTTTTATTGTATTCTTTAAACTACTGGCGGTTCTTCTCTGTTTTGGAATTCAACACACACTGGACTGCCTGCCATACACGTAGACATAAAGATTTAAGAAAAAATTGGAGCGGTCTCTTAATTTCTTCCACGGCTGTATGTGCACGTAAACCAACAATTGTACACTTAAAGAGAAAATAACAAAAGCAATAAAGACAAATAAACAATACGAATTAAATGATCACTTTTCTAAACAGAGCTGATGCTGTTCTAGTAACAAAGTACATTTACTCAAGTACGGTATTTAAGTGCAATGTTGAGGTTCTGCAGGTTCACTGCATTTACCTGACAGTTTAGAATAAGTTACTTTAAGGTTTCAATGATTAGGTGATACCAAATAATATCAATGAACTGTAACTCGTGCACTCTCGCTGCATTTGAACCTGTCACCTGATTTCGTGTTGTATTCGCTCCTTCTAATCTTCCTTTTAGTGCACACAATTTTATCGTTGCACCTTTATTCTAAACGTATCTTCTACAACTCTATTCTGTCGGTTTCTAGGTCTTGTACCGCTAACTGTATACTGTATGTGATATCAATTTTCTGTGAGACGTTTACTGTGAAGCACTTTGAACTGCAATTCTTGTATGAAAGGTGCTAGGAAAATAAAGGTTTTTATTCTTATTATTAATTAAATGAACTTGTATAACATATATTTATAGGTTAAGATATCCAGCAGCTTTTACTTTTTGTACTTTTACCTAAGTAACATTTTGAATGCAGTTCTTTTACTTGTAACAGAGTACTTTTTCTGTAGATTCGGAGTACTTTTTCCACCACTGCTGTTACCGTAACCTGGAAAAACCCCGGGTAGAGAGAGTAGAGAAGGTAGAGAGGTTAGCAGGGACTCCAGCATCACTCCCGTTCTCACAGCTGAGGTGTGAAGTGACGCCTCCGGACTCATCAGTTCTCATCAGCGTGAAACCATCACGCCTCCGCTTAACTGGCTAATGCAGGTCGTTATGCTTCATTAAATGCATTAACATTTACATTTACGCCATAGGACATAGGATCTCCTGCAGCAGGAACAGTAGCAGCAAAAGAGGATATTCATCCATGATTCAAGATAAAGAAAGATAAGGGTCAGCGATCCCAGCCTGACTCACTGAGATAATAAAATGATCGCGTTGGTGAGAAAATGTGGGTTATAAAGTAGAGGGGATCAGGAGAAGTTCAGAACACACAGGATGCCAGGGTCAAGGTTGGAGTGAAGTGAGGAGGAGAAAGAGGGAGGCCAGAAGATCATCTCTGCTCCTATAGACTTCTGAATCAATGACATGATGAATAAATACAGTCTAGCAGTATTGACTGCTTTGCTTTTGCTTTTTATGAAAGTCCCAAAAGTGTGGTGCAGTAATGACGTAGTTTTATAGGCCGACTAAGAAGTGAGGATCACAAGGGCTCCCTCCACACAAAGCAATGTGATTTTTTCCATTGGATTTTAGAATATTGCAGAGAATAAGCAAAGCAACGTGTTTGATACTTACATATTTTTGATCAGCATGATAATCTCCACATATTAACATCACTTTATCAATAGTTGAAGTGTAAATGCAATCTCCAGAAAAAACCAAAGTAATCTATAAAGGAACTACAGCACGGTCACATGACTTCACGTCTCCACCGTTAAGCTAAAGGCGGCTAATGTTGGGCTATAAAGGAACTACAGCACGGTCACATGACTTCACGTCTCCACCGTTAAGCTAAAGGCGGCTAATGTTGGGCTATAAAGGAACTACAGCACGGTCACATGACTTCACGTCTCCACCGTTAAGCTAAAGGCGGCTAATGTTGGCTATAAAGGAACTACAGCACGGTCACATGACTTCACGTCTCCACCGTTAAGCTAAAGGCGGCTAATGTTGGGCTATAAAGGAACTACAGCACGGTCACATGACTTCACGTCTCCACCGTTAAGCTAAAGGCGGCTAATGTTGGGCTATAAAGGAACTACAGCACGGTCACATGACTTCACGTCACCACCGCTAAGCTAAAGGCGGCTAATGTTGGGCTATAAAGGAACTACAGCACGGTCACATGACTTCACGTCACCACCGCTAAGCTAAAGGCGGCTAATGTTGGGCTATAAAGGAACTACAGCACGGTCACATGACTTCACATCACCACCGCTAAGCTAAAGGTGGCTAATGTTGGGCTATAGAGGAACTACAGCACGGTCACATGACTTCACGTCACCACCGCTAAGCTAAAGGCGGCTAATGTTGGGCTATAAAGAAACTACAGCACGGTCACATGACTTCACATCACCACCGCTAAGCTAAAGGTGGCTAATGTTGGACTATAAAGGAACTACAGCACGGTCACATGACTTCACATCACCACCACTAAGCTAAAGGAGGCTAATGTTGGGCTATAGAGGAACTACAGCACGGTCACATGACTTCACGTCACCACCGCTAAGCTAAAGGAGGCTAATATTGGGCTATAAAGGAACTACATGTTTTTAATTCACTAGTGGGGTTTCTACAGACATATCTTACTCAAACTTGTCTAGCTTAGCTGACATTTAAAGTAAACTCCCTAACCCGGTCATCATGTTTTGGATGCAGATCCAGAATTATACAGAATCAAAGAAACGTTTATGTTAAAATGGTTGATGCAACGTATTCAAACTCCCATTCACACAAAAAAAGATATTTGTTTTTGTTGAAAACTCAGTGTAATTTCATCTTCTACTATCCATTTTTTAAAATTGAATCCACTCATGATTATTTTGTTGGCCTGGTTACTATGCAACACATGAGATTTGATTCAGTAAGGTTATCTTTTCTTGTGGCAGAATCTGTCCCGAGAGCTTGGGAGAGAAGGTAAATCATTTTGTTAGAGAACAGGCGAAAAACGTCCCTGTAATTCCAATCAATAAAACCATCATGAAACCAATGATGCATGTTGCAAAGAGAAATAAAATCCATCCATCTCTGGGGGTATAACCGATAGATAGTTGTATATCTGCAGCGTTTCACTTCTTCACACCTTCTTATTATTTTCTCCAGTTCGCTGACCACTGTCTCTTGGCTTTAGTGTGAAAAAGTGAACGCGGGAGAAATCAGATTATCCAAAACAAACCCCGTGTCTTAAACATGTGCAGAATGCATCTGGGAGTCGCTGCAGGGACAGAAACCCAGAAGAAAAAAAAAGTTGAAAAACTGTTTATTGTTTTGAGCAGGAGTCAAAATTCACACTCCGGTAGCTGAATGTTCCCAGACACAGTGGAGATCCCAGTGTGTGTGTGTGTGTGTGTGTGTGTGTGAGAGAGAGAGAGAGAGAGAGAGAGAGAGAATCTGCAGAGGTGTGAAGTGACACCTCTGCGGCCTGGCCTGGACTTATAAACCAGTGGAGCTCAGCAGAGCAGCTCACAGTCGAACCTCAGCCTCCCTGAACACAACATGGATACCTCTTCAATGCTCAACTACAACCTGTGGTTCTCCGATTCGGATCTTTCCAGCATCTCCTCTTCGGAAACCCTCTCTCCGGTACCCTCTTTGGACTCCAGCGTCTCCCCTTCCTACCAGCAGATGCCTCAGTCCACTCAGAAAGCGGAAAAACGTGGCAGGAAGTCGGGCAGAGGAAACCGGATACGAAGCAAGCAGAGGGAAAGCGCCAGTGAGAAGGAGAAGATGAGGATGAGGGATCTGACGAAAGCTCTGCATCACCTTCGATCATACCTCCCGCCTTCAGTGGCTCCTGCAGGACAGACCCTGACCAAAATAGAGACGCTTCGCCTGACCATAAACTACATCTCATACCTGTCGTCGCAGCTGGGCCTCAGCGAGGAGGCGCTTTTCCAGAGGAAGGAGCAAGGAGACACTTCGGCCAGCGACACCTCCTCCTCCTCGCCGGATATGCTCAGTTACTTCCAGCACGGATCCTCCATCATGGCAGGACAGGAGATGCAGGGCCAGAACCAGAGCCTCTACCCGGCCCAGGTGTATTCTGGGAGTTGTAGTTTTGGCGTGGATCAGTACAGCAGGCAGTACTACGATGCTCCTCAAGGAGACGTGAGCTTGGACGCCATCCTGCAGTCACCGCCAACAACTCAATCCTACTGTCAGGTATGTGGAAATATGCTCAGTTATGTTATTTATACTCAAAATTATTCAAAAGATTACGTAAATTAAAATAAAAAGTTTTAGTACGTTCAATATTTTGAATTCCTCGGATATTTTCTTCGTTTTTGACTTGATTTAACAACTATTTTCTGATTAGTTTTGACCGTTTTGCGCATTACGTTGATTCAAACTTTTAATGGAACTTCTAATGTTTCTGCATGAACTCAAAAATGTGCCTTTATTAATCAATTTAAAATAATAAAAGCAATCAGCTTACTTATCTTTCATCCGGATATAGTGTGGAAAAACATCTTGATTAATTAAAGTACAACATGCTAATCAATTATCCTTTTTTCATTACAGATGTCTGGGAAAGACTTCTGCATGCCGCTGGTTCCTAGAGAGTACTGGGGTTAAAATATGGAGGCTGCACCCTCCTCTTCCTCCTCTTCCTCCTCTTCCACCTCCAACAACAACAAACTACTTTTTACTGCCTCACTGTGAAACATTTATAATTTATTTAAAATATATATGCTATTCTACTTTTTATTTATTTTGTCCATGTGAAATGTCCCTTGTAAATATTGACAACTATTTTTATATTTTCTTTACACGCCTATTTATAATAAAATATTGAACATTGGCTCATGTTTGGTCTTTTGAAGCTTGTTTTCCCATGATGCACTGCAGGTAATGAATCTCCCAGTTATTGCACAATGTTGTATTTTAATCTGAAGGAGGAAAGAGCGCCCTCTGCTGGTCGTACAGTCACACAGACACCCACCGGACCAGCAGAGCTTTTTGATCTGGATCAAAACTTCACTGTTTTTACCAGAGGGGGGAGGACATTTCTCAAGTACTTCACCTAAGTACAATTTTGGAATACTCGTTCTTTACTGAGTATTTCCATTTTATGCTACTTTCTATTTCTACTCCACTACAGTTCAGAGGTAAATGGTGTACTTTTACTCCACTACATGTATTGAATCCCTTTAGTTGCTAGGCAGATTAGGATGAATGATGGTAAATATAATCTCCCTTAAATCAGACTGTAGTTCACCTGCAGTAAATCCAGCAGCTACCCTGCAGTATACAAAGCCATTCAAACTAGCTGCACCTTTACCAGCTCTGAGAACACTTTAATGATCAATCATTATAAAACATATCAGAGATATTATTCTGAAATGGACCAATCAGACAATGACTACTTTTACTGTCGCTACTTTAAGTACATTTAGAGGAGAGTACTTTCTACTTTCACTGGAGGAACATTTAGAATACTTTTACTGAGACAGAGTATTCCTACACTCTGGTACTTCTACTTTACTCAAGTACAAGACCTGAGTACTTCTACTTTACTCAAGTACAAGATCTGAGTACTTCTACTTTTACTCAAGTACAAGATCTGAGTACTTCTACTTTACTCAAGAACAAGATCTGAGTACTTTTACTTTACTCAAGTACAACACCTGAGTACTTCTACTTTACTCAAGTACACAATCTGAGTACTTCTACTTTACTCAAGTACAAGATCTGAGTATTTCTACTTTACTCAAGTACAAGATCTGAGTACTTCTACTTTACTCAAGTACAAGATTTGAGTACTTCTACCTTTACTCAAGAACAAGATCTGAGTACTTCTACTTTACTCAAGTACAAGATCTGAGTACTTCTACTTTACTCAAGTACAAGATCTGAGTACTTCTACTTTACTCAAGTACAAGATTTGAGTACTTCTACCTTTACTCAAGAACAAGATCTGAGTACTTCTACTTTACTCAAGTACAAGATCTGAGTACTTCTACTTTACTCAAGTACAAGATCTGAGTATTTCTACTTTACTCAAGTACACAATCTGAGTACTTCTACTTTACTCAAGTACAAGATCTGAGTACTTCTACTTTACTCAAGTACACAATCTGAGTACTTCTACTTTTACTCAAGAACAAGATCTGAGTACTTCTACTTTACTCAAGTACAAGACCTGAGTACTTCTACTTTACTCAAGTACAAGACCTGAGTACTTCTACTTTAACTCAAGAACAAGATCTGAGTACTTCTACTTTTACTAAAGTACAAGAGCTGAGTACTTCTACTTTTACTAAAGTACAAGAGCTGAGTACTTCTACTTCAGTTAAAATATGTTTCCAGATCCTAAACCCGCTTGAATACATTTTATGAAATGTAATTGTCTGTTTGCTTAATGTTATTTAAGAGAGAAAAAGGAACGATGGTTGTTTCTACAGATTATCATTCCAAGGATATTTAGCAGATTATAAATCAATGAACGTCTGGATGTTTCAATCAGTTCTTACTGTTACTAGAAAGCCTTGTTATCATATGTCTGTATTTATTATTTCTTACATCCATTCATTACAGTAAGACCAGAGAGCGACAGAGACTCGACCACCTCCTGAAACTGTGACAGGATTTCCTCTCCTGCTTTGATACGTCAGACGTGGTTTTCATTCCTCTTCCTGCAGGAGGTCAAGCTCTGCTGCAGGTGATCAGTTTATTTAGTGCCTCTCTGTTAATGTGGCTGTGCAAACACACAGAGCCCCTCGGCACCGCTGAGTCTAGACCCGGACAGGTCAGATCTGTGCCCCCACCTCTCACCTTCAGACGGTTAATTACCTGCCGAGCCACGGCTTTAATATTCATGGGGCTGCAGCACTGGGAGCCAGTGTTTGGTTTGCCACATCTCGTTTGATATGCAAAGCCACACAAAGCCTGATACACTCACTGAGGTCTTTCATCAGAGAACAGCTAATGAACTCGGAGGCCTTTAAGGGCCGGTGATGAAAGGGTTCACACCGCTGTGCTGATTCTTCTCTCATTACATGTGAGTAAACACCGTCAGAGCTTAATGTGGATTAGGAGAGGACATCATTATCAGGGAGGAAGAGAAGTGACAGCTGGGAAACTGCAGAGGATTTAAAATGGGAAATAATATCAGAAAATAGGAAGTTCTATCACAAGATAGCTTCAAACTTTAATCAGTAAGTACTTAATTGCAGTAATTAGTATTCAGATAGTAACTTTAGTAAAAGTATCAACACTACGGTGTAAAAAAGAAGGTCCTGCTTTAAAGATAGAATCAGAGAAGTATTTGCAGTATTTACTACAAAGTATAATCACGACTGTTTGTATGTATGATATATTAACACTTTTCAAAATGCTTCAGATAGTGACAGATAGCTTATTACAAATCTTAATTATCTATTCTCTATTAACCCTTAACGGGGAATTCACGTCTAAATTGTTTGGAAAATTAACTGTTTGTTTATTTCCAACATTATACCCCTCGTACTCCATTCGGACACAAGTTTACATGCCCTTCTTGAGCCGGTATTACCATTTTATTAATCCCATGTAACACCCATACTACACTGTAACTACACCTATATTCATCCTGTCAAATAACTAGGAGAGGAAGAGGAGGAAGAGGTAACCATTATAGGGTTACATTAATTAATCTACACCTGCAAAGTATGGATCCATAAAGTAATTCAACTTATCACATAAATATCAATGACAAATATTTAACGCTTAACAAAACTAAATAATGAAGTATAGTACTAAGTAAATGTACTACAACTACATAAATACATCCTCCTTCCTACAACTAGAGCTCACAAATGTTCTCATTTCATACAGAAAATCAGCTTTTCATCGGATGACAGAACTTTATTTATGAGTGTTTGTGAGACATTTCTGCCATTCCTGCTTCCAAAGGTGGGAGAAGTACTCAGATTGTGTACTTGAGTAAAGTAGAAGTACTCAGATCTTGTACTTGAGTAAAAGTAGAAGTACTCAGATCTTGTACTTGAGTAAAAGTAGAAGTACTCAGGTCTTGTACTTGAGTAAAAGTAGAAGTACTCAGATCTTGTACTTGAGTAAAGTAGAAGTACTCAGATCGTGTACTGGAGTAAAAGTAGAAGTACTCAGATCTTGTACTTGAGTAAAGTAGAAGTACTCAGATCTTGTTCTTGAGTAAAAGTAGAAGTACTCAGATCTTGTACTTGAATAAAGTAGAAGTACTCAGATCTTGTACTTGAGTAAAGTAGAAGTACTCAGATCTTGTTCTTGAGTAAAAGTAGAAGTACTCAGATCTTGTACTGGAGTAAAGTAGTAGTACTCAGGTCTTGTTCTTGAGTAAAAGTAGAAGTACTCAGATCTTGTACTTGAGTAAAAGTAGAAGTACTCAGATCTTGTTCTTGAGTAAAAGTAGAAGTACTCAGATCTTGTACTGGAGTAAAGTAGTAGTACTCAGGTCTTGTTCTTGAGTAAAAGTAGAAGTACTCAGATCTTGTAATGGAGTAAAGAAGAAGTACTCAGATCTTGTACTTGAGTAAAGTAGAAGTACTCAGATCTTGTACTGGAGTAAAGTAGAAGTACTCAGATCTTGTTCTTGAGTAAAGTAGAAGTACTCAGATCTTGTTCTTGAGTAAAGAAGAAGTACTCAGATCTTGTACTTGAGTAAAGTAGAAGTACTCAGATCTTGTAATGGAGTAAAGAAGAAGTACTCAGATCTTGTACTTGAGTAAAGTAGAAGTACTCAGATCTTGTTCTTGAGTAAAAGTAGAAGTACTCAGATCTTGTTCTTGAGTAAAGAAGAAGTACTCAGATCTTGTACTTGAGTAAAGTAGAAGTACTCAGATCTTGTACTGGAGTAAAGTAGTAGTACTCAGGTCTTGTTCTTGAGTAAAAGTAGAAGTACTCAGATCTTGTACTTGAGTAAAGTAGAAGTACTCAGATCTTGTACTTGAGTAAAGTAGAAGTACTCAGGTCTTGTACTTGAGTAAAGTAGAAGTACTCAGATCTTGTTCTTGAGTAAAGTAGAAGTACTCAGATCTTGTACTTGAGTAAAGTAGAAGTACTCAGATCTTGTATTTGAGTAAAAGTTCTGCATTCAAAATGTCACTCAGGTAAAAGTAGCACAGTATTAGCCGCAGAGGTACTGAATCTGAGAGGACTCATTAATCCAAAGTTTAAACGTATTATACCGATGGTTTATAATGAGTGATGCATTCATGTCTATTATTTTAATCCTGCATGATTTATACTGCCAGGTTTCTCCCTCCATAATAATAATGTGTGATTGTTAATATAAACCTGCACAAGAAACTCATTGATAAATGTAGTGTAAAAGTACATGTAGCATCAAGTGAAGTACAAGTATCTCTGATATCTTAAGTACAATACTTCAGTAAATGGACTTAGTTCCTTCCACCACTGCTGCGTTGGACTACTCTCCTTCTTCAGATGTGTGTTTGTTGCATCACTGAGGCGGTGTGGATCTGTGCGGGATCTCCTCACACCTCCCGCTCATTATTCACCTTGGCTGCAGAGCAGGAGTCAAAAGTGACACGACGTTCAGTGGGAACGCTGCTCGAGACTCAGATCCACAGGCAACACCTGACCATTAAATCCACAGGAGTAACACAGAGAACCCAGAGAAAGCTGCTCTGAGACATGCGATCAACTGTGTGCATGAGTGGGAAACACTCTACCACGCCTTGGTGGAGTTATGTGATGATAAAAAGTCCTTTTGCAGCATAAACAACATGAAAACACAGCAAGAAAATTCAGGATTCTTGTTCCTAACGTGTGCGTTTAAGATCAGTTCCCAGGACTGTGGACCTTCGCTGTGTTTCTTGATACATTGAACAACATTTGGGTTATTTTCCTCGGATAAAAAGTGTGTCAGGAGTTATTTTTGCCATGCAGGCCGGTGTTCCCAGGCCTCACTGCTGTCCAAACAGGACGAGGTGTAAAGTCCTCACACTTCCCAGCTGCTGCCCGGCACACTTTTCCAGGCCGAGGACAGCGGGGCGGCTTTAATGAGATGAAGGACTGCCTTTTAATGAGTCTCACTACACAAATTAACACAAGTGAAGATAGGAAACGCTGTTGTGCTTCACTGAACCTCAGATCTCACGCTTTAAGGGTTTTAATTTGTAATGCAAGCACAATTTCAGATCTGGATTTTAATTGAAAATGTATCTGATTTCAGTCACAAAACTTCACTTTGCCAAATAAAATAAAAACTAGTAAACAAAAAAATACAGCAGAGCTAATGACAACACAAAAAGCAATAAAGTACACAAAATATTCCTCATTTTAGAAATAAATTAATACTTGCTTTTTCTCCCCCAAAAAATACAAATAAATACCACCTCAAATCAAATAAATTGTCTGCCCTTTTTATCGTTTATTTGAGGGTTTTTATTTCATTATATGTATTAAATTAAAGGCACACAGTTTTATATTTTACTTCAAGTATTACGCACATATTTGACTTTAAACTTTTGTTTCTAGAGGTATTTTTATTTTATTACATTAAATAATTGATATTTATATTTTATTTTTGAACTTTTATGCAAACATTTTACTTTAGTCTCTTATTTTTGAAGAGACATTTTTATTATTTATTTTTTAATCATTCATTTATTTAAAAACATGTTTTTGTTTATTTTATTTTATTATTTCTTTATTCTGAAAAGGAGCAACTGTCACAAAACTGAAATAAAGCACTCTGATTAAATGACTGAAATATGCATTCTCTTTCATTGCATCACGCATCCCTTAATTTACTTCCCTATAATAAAACCTCCCTCGGGTTCAGCCTCAGCCCTCAGGTGTAACTCCTCTCTTGTTCCCAGGCTGCAGGAGTGTATGGTGTGAATTCCTCTCCATCATGAGGCCGTGCGGAATCACCGGGTCACACTTCAGTCCTGGAGCTGCCATGTTTCCCATGAGACCCCCCGGCCGAGGTGTCAGCCCGCTGGCTGAGCTTCTCAGGACTCGAGGTGGCCGCAGGAGGTGCAAACTCACACCTCCCTCCACATATATGGAGCCCAAAGCCCTCAGCTCCTCACTCTACCTCTGCCTGCCTCACCAGCAACACACACACTCACTGCTCCAACTACAACCTTTCCTGCAGCCATGGATGTTTCCTACTGCTCCCCTCTGCAGCTCCAGGACAACTCCTTCTTCTTTGACTCCATCATGGACCAACCTTACAACCCTATGGCCTTCGATCCAGCTTCGGATCCTGGGTACTTCAGCGCCGGAAGCTCCCTCTCTCCCACATCCTCTGTGGACTCCTTTTGCTTCTCCCCCAACGCCTTCCAGACGAACGAGCCAAACCCTTTGGACTGTTTCGTCTTCAAGAGCCCAGCAGTTCCTCAACAAAAGGCCCAAACTCTTCCTACCTCCACGACAAAGAAATCCAGGTCCAGATACCCGGGCAAGAAGCGCCAGACAGCCAGCGACAGGGAGAAGCATAGGATGAGGGATCTGACCAAGTCCCTGAACCACCTGAGGAACTACCTGCCTGAAACAGTGGCTCCAGCCGGGCAGGCCCTGACCAAAATTGACACTCTGCGCCTCACCATCCGCTACATCTCCTACCTGTCGGCGCAGCTTGGCCTCAGCGAGGAGGTGCTAGAGCAGAAAGCATCAGGATCCGTGCAGGAACCCCAAAACCTGCAGCAGTTCCTGGGACATCCGACAGCGAGCTACACCCAACAGGAGGCAGACTTTACCTCCACGAGCACGACCCCAATGCAGCCCTCTTACCAGGTATGTTCATATCATGCTCTGAGCATTTACTGCACTTATGTAGCCAAATGCAATGAAATGCTCAAACAAATCCAGAAATTAAACTGCTCTTGAATGTCAGAGATGTTAAAGTTGAATAAGTCCCTAACAGACTTCCTTCTCTTCTGTCCTCAGGTTTCAAACGGACCTTGCTTCACCAGCGAACAGTACTGGCATCTTCAGAACGCAGCGTTCTCCGGACACTGCTGAGAGAAAACATGGACGCCAATCCACTCAACTTTATCTCATTGCAACAATGACCTCGAAGAACATTTAATTTATGGACGAAAACTCCTTTTTGTTATTTTGAACAAAATATATTTATGTTATTTTCATTGTATATAGAACTGTGTATTTATTGAGCTTTTCTACAACAGAATAAACACTATTTATCAAATGTGAAACCCTTGAGTTCGTCTCTTCAGTCCTTTACTCTCTTGAGCACTTTTTTGACATATGTGTACTTGAGTATTTCTATTTGATGATAGTTTTTACACTCCCAGTGACTTTGCATAATAACAACACATGATGTGGTATAATGCAGTACTGTACTACTATTCTAGGCAGTATTGTAAGTACCTTAAGTAGCTCCACAATGACAAACAAATTGCTATTAAAAACAGGATAAAATGATATCCATCCATCTTCTCCCGCTTTTCCGTCGGGGTGGCGTAGGCAACACCTCCAGCAGAGAGCCCCAAACTTCTCTTTCCCTGGCCACATCAATGATAACCATAATAATGTAATACTATAAAAAGATCCATTCTGCATAATGAGTACTTTTACTTTTGATACCTGAAGTACATTTACCTGATAATACTTTTGTAATTCAACTTTTCTGGAGGAATACTTTAACTTGTTGTTAAAGCTACAGATAGAAAGAGTATATAAAGATAATACTATTGAGTATATATGAGGATCTGAGTACCTCTTCAAACACTAGGGGCTAAGGATTGGTGCTCGGCCTCCACATCCTAACATAAACAGTGCAGCTGTCAGCGGGACACTAAGGTGCTAAACAGGCAGCACTTCCTCTCTAAAGTCCTGAAGGAAAGACGCCCCTGTGGAGAGGAGGCAGCTGGAGCAGGAGCAGGAGCTCTTCCTCTCCTGAGTCAACATGGCTGTGTCAGGAGGAGGAGGTAATAAGGACCATATAGCAGAGTAAAGAGATGGGGTGTAAAAGCATAAACAAAAAGCTGTTCCAAACAAACCTAGAGCCACCATCAACAAAAAAAAAGGAGCAAAAAAAATAAAAACGACAACTAAGAAGAATTGAAGAACACAGGAATCACAGGGGTAGCAGGTGAATTCAATCAGACAATCAGGTGGCGAACCACAGGAAGGCAGACGAGAGAAATCCAGAATTCAGACCAAAAACCAGGAGCCAAAAGCAGGGATGGGGCGGGACCTGAAAGAGAAACAGGGAGCTACTTGTTATAAAACCACCAGTAGATTGTAGACGGGCTTTTTCAACTGAGAGAGTGTATTTGTTCTCACTGGAACAAAACTCTCTGACCTGCTCTCTCCTCTCTGTACCGTGTATACAGGCAGAGGTGTGAGGTCACTAAGTACATTTGCTCATGTTCTGAACTAAAGTACAATTTCATGTACTTGTACTTTAGCTGAGTATTTAAAGGCAGCAGCCTCTGGTTCAGAATCACTGCTGGTTGAACCTGTTGTGTATCTGAGTGTATTAATGTGAGCCTGACACCATCCTAGGTTAGTGTACTGAATAGCAGAGGCTCTTCTGAATGCAATCCCTCATCACCATCAGGTTTATCTCCAGGAACGTTTACACACACAAGGAATTAGATTTGGTGTCTGGTGGTGCGAACATAAACAACACAAGAAAATAAGTTGCAATAGAAGGTCAAAAACATCAAGATAATAAAAGGAGGTATTTTAAAGAAAGTATTTGCCATTAAAAACAGAATGAGAGAAGTATTTACATCAAGTCTAAATGTGAATACACAAAGAACCTTAAAAGCTACAACAGGAGAATGAAAATATGTCAGTGAAACCACAGAGTTGTATCTTGAAGTGGAGGGCTGTGCAGACGTGTGCAAACCTGGCATGAAATGAAAGAAGGATGGTTCCATACAGATATTATTAAAGCAGTGTTTGCTCATGTTAGAGGATTACCTGCATGAAGATCCAGCTGTGTGTTCAGGTGAGAAGAACACTGGAGCCTGGAGTTATGAAGCACAGTTAGTAAAGTTCAACTCCAGCTCAACCAACACAAAGTACAGCAGAACCTCCAGAGACCAGAGCTAAATATTCACATTATTGGGAACCTCTGAGTTCGTTGTCAATTTCCAACGGATTATTAACGAGTGAACATGTGACAGCAGTAGTGGCCAATCACAGCAGAGCGTGAGACATTGATCACAGCAGATGAACTGATGTATAACTACATATATTTGCCTCCACGCTCCTCTTCACGTCTCCAACTCGCCCCGTAATAAATAAACTGAGAACAGATCAAACCCAGTGGCGGTGCGTCAATAGTGGGCGCCGCCCACCCTGACTTTTTGAGTTAAAAAACGTTATATATACAACATAATTGAAATAAGAAATGTACCGTGTTTATGGGTTGAATGTGTATGGGAGACCACTGTCAAGAACCGCTAAAATGTGTCCGGACATAATATATTGCCATTCGCCTTTTCTGAGAATAGGCAGGTCGGCTACCGTCCGTGGGCGCCGATAACATGGGAGTCTATAGGAGAGCTTATACTTTTCTCAGTCATTTTATCAAGGATAGCTTTTCATTGGGGGATGAAACTTAGATCTGTGGGCGCAAAGATTTGCGCCCACAGCCAATGGCATTGTTTCTTAGTTCAATGTGACATTCTTAGATACGCGATTGGACTATTTCGGCGAATCAGCATCGTTATCATTCCCTAACCACAAGCGTAAAGAGCAGCACCGTAGCTAGCTGAAACTTAGATTGAGTGAATATGGCGACATCGATGGCTGAGAACTCCGTGCAAGCTCTACTTAAAACACCGTTTCATCGACTATCAGATGTCGAAAAGAAGAAATTGAAAGACTTGGGACCCGAGCGTCCGGATTTAAACATTCAACAGACGACCACTGATCGCGGGAGAACCTACACTCGGACTTTCTCCTCAAACTTGTATGCTAAGCGGAATTGGTTAGCTGGTTGTACAGTGAGCAATGCCTTTTTTTGTTTCCCTTGTCTGTTATTTCAAAGTCCTGGGACTGAAACACTTTGGACTACAACCGGGATGAAGGATCTAAAGCACTTCACACAAAAATGTAAGAAGCACGAATGTGGCCGCAGCCACCTAACCAACTGTCTTAAGCTAAACCTCTAAAAAAGTGCTATTTAAACCGTGCCGCCCAACTGCGCCCCCCCAAAAAAAATGTTCACCAGCCGCCACTGGTCAAACCTGAGCTGCAGAATTGTCTGGAATCAGAGAAACACTGAGCAATAACTACATTTGATTCAGTGGTGAAACCTCAATGAATAACCTTCACACGGTACGACCTCTCACCTTTCTGTGTGTCTTCACTTCCTGTTCTGGAGTCACCTGAGAGGAGAAGGTGAGAGAGAGAATAATGATGATCATAGATCATGAAGAGAAACAGCCAAAGTGATGGAGAGAGAAAAACCAGAGAGTAGTTTTCCTCTGAGGACATGCTCCATGAAAGGGTTCAATATCTGGATGATGGAGGATCTGGTTTCAGGACTCACAGCTCTTCTGGATCTTGGCTGTGATCGTCTCGTTATCTCTGATCCTGTAGGGATGAACACAGTCCAACAGTTTTAGATCCAGTTTAAAGTCAGTGTTAGTTCTTTGAGTCAGCTTCAGAGTCCTGACTGATCTTTACATCCCATAATATCTTCTCTGCAAACACTACGACTGACTGCCTCAGCTCTCAGCTGCATTACAGGAGATTAGAAACTAGAAACATCCCATAAAAACATTCAAATAAAACCAGAACACCTTTTCCACTCTTCTGTAAACCCCATATGTCTGTTAGAGAGTCGATCACTAACTAAATGTGGCTTTGCATTTTCAGCTGGCCTTCTATAGTTTGTGGAGGAATGAGAGAGCCTGCAGTCAGTGGTACCATCACTGATCTGCTGGGAGGAACACCGCCCCCCCCCCGTGTTTAATACAACACTGCTGAACCAGCAGAGACCCCTTACTGACCTGAGAGTCTGCAGTCTGCAGTGTGGACTCTCCAGAAGATCTGTCAGCAGCTCCACTCCTGAATCCTGCAGAGTGTTGTAACGCAGGTCCAGATCTCTCAGATGGGAGCGGTTGGACTTCAGAGCTGAGGCCAGAGCAGCACGGCTGATCTCTGACAGACTGCAGTCCTTCAGTCTGAATAAAGAAAACATGATGATGAAAATGTGTTTATAATCCAGTCAGATGTTCAGGTCTGAAATGTGTTACTCAACACTTAAATGAAACAGAACAAAAGTGTCACGGTAGGGGGAAAGAATAGAGAAGTCAGGGTTACAAACGTACAACAAAGGACAAGCTTCTTTTTTTTAAGTGCAGGAAAAGTTACAAAAAAGGAAAAGTATCAAATGAAAACGCAGAAAAACCGATGGAAAAGGGAGGGCTGACAAGGGAGATCCAAATCATCATGGGGAACAAGCAAACAACGACTATGACGCGACAAAGAACACAAAGGAAAGACAAGACTAAATACAGAGGAGGGCAATCACTACACAAAACACAGCTGGGAAGGGGAGGTGAAACACAGGGGCAACAGGTGAGCATGATCAGACAGGAGGGAAACTAAAGACAGGAAGTAAAGTAGACAAGATACATTTCAAAATAAAACAGTAAACTAAAAATACAAAAACTGAGATCCTAACAAAAGGATCTGTCTCCTTCAGAGAGTAAACTTTATCCTGTCAAACTAATATTAGTTCAGACGACCTTTATTCAGACGCTATCGTTTACTGAATATTAAAGACAGAGATTTACTTTTTACAACTATAACATCCATCACAGCTCCTTTAAGAACAGTCAGCATGTATGTCTGCAGCTCTTCATTTACTACGTGAGATGAAAATATGAAGGAAAGGACATTTACTACTTTATGGATGAAAGTTATTAATGAACATAAATCAGGTTCAATTACAAACTGAACATGAGATCTGCAGCAGGAACAGAGAGTCAGAGAACTGACCTGAGAGTCTGCAGTCTGCAGAGAGGACTCTCCAGAAGATCTGTCAGCAGCTCCACTCCTGAATCCTGCAGAGTGTTGTAACTCAGGCCCAGATCTCTCAGATGGGAGGGGTTGGACTTCAGAGCTGAGAGCAGAGCAGCACAGCTGATCTCTGACAGACTGCAGTACCTCAGTCTGAATAAAGAAAACATGATGTGAGTTCAGAAACAATGTTCCTGTTTGAAATAACTCCAGGGTTAATAATCAGATCAGAGTGAAACAGGTTTAATGTCAGAGATGATGTAGAAACAGTCCATTGATAATGTGGAACTTTAACTTTGATCAGATGTTGAACAGCTCCTTCCTCTCCCTCACACAGCTCATCAGTACTGACAGCATCTTCAGCGACTCATGGAGCACAGAGTGAGTCTGTTAGATCTCATCTTAGCTCTTAAGGTTGCCTTTTCGGTAGGTCAGCTACACAACTGGCAAAAAAGGGCTGGAGCACCAAGATTGGTCCATAACCAAAAGGAGAATAACTTCAATACGCAATCACAGACCATAGGCAAACTGTGGCAGGCTGTGTGGGAGGCAGAGCTGCCCTGACTCTGCACGGTGGTTGCAGAGCTGCTAGAAGTCCTTCTCTGGGTGATAGACCCATGAATTTGAGGAGAACCTTTTACGAGATGTTATGTTGGTGTGATTATTCATAATGGATACAAAGCCATATTTTGGAGGAGAGTTAAGATGAGATGTACCTTTATTAATCCTTTTGGGGAAATTCAGGAGTTAAAGCAGCAACAGAATAAGAATGAAGAACAGGACAGTGTGGTTTCACACAGGACAATAAAATACCATTTAAATTAGAATCGGAGGATGAAACCCTCTTTATTGTCACATACATGCACCCAGCAGAGTGTCCGGTGCCTTGCTCAAGGGCACCACACCAGGGCATAGGAGGTGAACTGGGACCTCTCCGAGTAGCAGTCCACTTTCCATATTTTTTCAAGTCTGTTCGGGGACTTGAACCGGCGACCCTACGATTCAAAGTCCCAGCCCCTACTTACTGAGCCACTGCTGGACTGAATTAGAATTATGTTCAGGTAAGTATCTGTTGGAACAAAAACCTGAATTAAGGAATTCAATGAACATGTGTACATGTTGTGTCCGGATTGTTAAATATATTCACATTGATTGATGCAGTTCAAAGTCTTTGTGCTAAAGTGCAGGTTTAATGTGCAGTCCGGGTTATTGTTCAGTGAGTCTCATTGTTAACCCCTTGTTGTGCAGCCTGATGGCTACAGGCACACAGCTGATCTGTTTCTCTTGTGATCCTAATTTCATATTTTATAAAGGTTGCATTGCTCAAATTAACAATTGTGTGAAAATGAAAGGAGAAAGAACCAAAACCAGACAGAGCCAGGCCAGCTGTTTCCCATCTGTTTGCTAAGTCAAGCTCACCAGCTGCTCATGGTAGCATAATGACATACAGATGTGATGATGTACCAGTCATTAGAAACTAGAAACATCCCATAAAAACATTCAAATAAAACCAGAACACCTTTTCCACTCTTCTGTAAACCCCATATGTCTGTTAGAGAGTCGATCACTAACTAAATGTGGCTTTGCATTTTCAGCTGGCCTTCTATAGTTTGTGGAGGAATGAGAGAGCCTGCAGTCAGTGGTACCATCACTGATCTGCTGGGAGGAACACCGCCCACCCCCGTGTTTAATACAACACTGCTGAACCAGCAGAGACCCCTTACTGACCTGAGAGTCTGCAGTCTGCAGAGAGGACTCTCCAGAAGATCTCTCAGCAGCTCCACTCCTGAATCCTGCAGAGTGTTGTAACTCAGGTCCAGATCTCTCAGATGGGAGGGGTTGGACTTCAGAGCTGAGAGCAGAGCAGCACAGCTGATCTCTGACAGACTGCATAACTCCAGTCTGAATAAAGAACACATGATGTGAGTTCAGAAACAAAGTTCCTGTTTGAAATAACTCCAGGGTTAATAATCAGATCAGAGTGAAACAGGTTTAATGTCAGAGATGATGTAGAAACAGTCCATTGATAATGTGGAACTTTAACTTTGATCAGATGTTGAACAGCTCCTTCCTCTCCCTCACACAGCTCATCAGTACTGACAGCATCTTCAGCGACTCATGGAGCACAGAGTGAGTCTGAGGAAGCTCAAACCCTCTCCGTTTCACATTCAGCTTCTCTGTTATTCTGATGAATATTCAGTCAATACAAACAGATCTGTATGAAGTACAGTCAGTGAACTGACCTGAGAGCCTCCAGTCTGCAGTTTGGACTCTTTAGTCCAGAACTCAGCAGCTCCACTCCTGAATCCTGCAGATCGTTGTAACTCAGGTCCAGATCTCTCAGATGGGAGGGGTCAGACTTCAGAGCTGAGGCCACGACCTCACAGTGAGTCTCTGAGAGACCACAGGAAGTAAGTCTATAATAAAACATATTACAACATGTGTTAAGAAGAGGGAACATTAGATTAACCTCAAGCATCTGATGGAAAAAGATCTGACCCATGTTCTGTTGGTCCTTTAATATAATATCTAATAATATATAACAGAGTGTAATGTGAGGTCAGTGGGATCTGATCACATGTGTTGCTCCTGCTGTCAGAGACTGTTACCAAAAGAGACAGACATTAAATAAATCACTGACAATATTAGAGATGAACATATTCAAATGTTATTCACATTTGAAGTGAATGAAACACAATTAACAAACCAATACAGAGCAATCATTTAAACTGGAAACCATCAGATGTTCCCAGTATGTCAGCATTCAGACATAACTCTGTTGTTGGTGGGAAAGGATGTGGATCTGATTCTAAACTCTAACACACTGTGATTAAACGTGTGTGTTTAATGACAAGAAACTAGAAAGTAATAACTGAATCCTGCTGAGTGATCACATGCTGCTGTGAGGAACCTCTGAAGGCCTTCATGAGTTCCACATGTCGCCTCCATCACTCAGAGGAGGAGGAAGAGAGAGACGTTCAGTTCAACCATAATTATAAATGAAGAAGAACAGTGTGGGTTTATTTTGCTCTCAGTTTGTAAACAGCAGAAATGTTATCGTGTTTATTAGAATACCGTATTTTCCAGACTACATGGACAAGCTAAAATTAGGGGAAAATCCTGTTTTGTTCTACATTAGCCACACCGGACTATAAGCCGCAGGGTTCAAAGCTTGTGCAAAAAGTAGCGGCTTATAGTCCGGAAATTACGGTAATTAAACTTCTGATCCACATCAGTTTATGAAGCTCATCACATCTGGACTTACACAGCCTTCCTGCAGTTCCTCACAGCTGGAATCAGTCTCAGTTTCCCCTCATATGATGTTTTGTACTTCTTGAGGTCCATCTCATCCAGAACCTCCTCTGACATCTGCAGCATGTAGGCCAGAGCTGAGCAGTGGATCTCAGAGAGCTTCTTCTCTGATCTGTTCCCTGACTTCAGGAACTCTGTGACCTCCTGATGTACTGAGTGGTCCTTCATCTCTGTCAGACAGTGGAAGATGTTGATGCTCCTGTCAGGAGAGATATCATTACTTCTCATCTTCTTCAGGTTTCTGATGGCTCTCTGGATGACTTCTGGACGGTTGTCTGTGCGACCCAGCAGACCTCCTAAGAGTCTCTGGTTGGACTCCAGAGAGAGGCCGTGGAGAAAGCGGACAAACAGGTCCAGGTGGCCATTTTCACTTCTGAGGGATTTCTCCATGGCTCCCATCAGGAAGACATCCAGAGATGGGTAATCCTGATCCCTGCTGTTGTCTCCCTGCAGGAAGTCCTTCAGTACCACTGTGTTGGTGTAGCAGTGCAGCATGTAGACTGCAGCCAGGAACTCCTGGACGCTCAGATGAACAAAGCAGTAGACTGTTTTCTGGAAGATCACACTCTCTCTTTTGAAGATCTCTGTACAGACTCCTGACTGCACCAAGGCCTCTGTGACATCAAGACCACAGCGCTGCAGGTCTTCTTGGTAGAACATGATGTCTCCTTTCTCCAGATGTTCAAACGCCAGCCTCCCCAGCTTCAGAAGAACCTCCCTGTCAGCCTCCGTCAGCTGCTGTGGACTCGTCTCATGTCCCTCATGGTACTTCTGCTTCTTCCTCTTTGTCAGGACCAGCAGGAAGTGTGAGTACATGTCAGTGAGGGTCTTGGGCAGCTCTCCTCTCTGGTCTGTAGTCAACATGTGGTCCAGAACTGCAGCAGTGATCCAGCAGAAGACTGGGATCTGACACATGATGTGGAGGCTCCTGGAGCTCTTGATGTGAGAGATGATTCTGCTGGACAGTTCTTCATCTCTGGATCTCCTCCTGAAGTACTCCTCCTTCTGGGCGTCAGTGAAGCCTCGTACTTCTGTCACCCTGTCCACACACTCAGGAGGGATCTGATTGGCCGCTGCAGGTCTGGAAGTGATCCAGACGAGAGACGAGGGAAGCAGCTTCCCCCTGATGAGGTTTGTCAGCAGCCCCTTGACTGAGGACTGCTGTGAGACATCAGACACAACCTCACTGTTTCTGAACTCCAGAGAGAGTCTGCTTTCATCCAGGCCGTCAAAGATGAACAGCACTTTACAGACAGCCAGCTGCTCTGCTGAGACCTTCTGTAAGGCTGGATGGAAAACATGGAGCAGCCTGAGAAGACTGTACTGCTGAGCTTTGATCAGGTTCAGCTCCCTGAAGGAGAGCGGGATCACCAGACTGACGTCTTGGTTCTCCAAACCCTCGGCCCAGTCCAGAGTGAACTTCTGCACTGAGAAGGTTTTTCCAACTCCAGCGATGCCGATGGTCAGGACCGCTCTGATGTGGGTCTGCTGGTCAGGTAAGGCTTTAAAGATGTCCTGGCACTTGATTGGAGCGTCATGGAGGGTCTCCTTCTTGGAAGCTGTCTCCAGCTGCCTCACCTCATGTTGGGTATTAACCTCGTCACTCCGTCCTTGTGTGATGTAGAGCTCAGTGTAGATGCTGTTGAGGAGGGTTTCCCTTCCATCAGTTCCTTCAGTCACACGTTCACATCTCCTCCTCAGACTGGTCCTATGCTCCTCCAGAACCTCCTGCAGACCATCTGCTGACAGAGAAGAACCATGAGAGGGTCAGGAAAACGCTTCTGAGAATGTAATACAGAAACAGACTGAGATGTTAATGTCAGTCAAATGTAAATGTTGTATAACCAGCTGAATGTCTGTGCTCTACAACAGTATAGCTAATCAAGAACAGATAAAGCAGGAAGATGAATAAACGCTGCATGTGTTCGGCCTCTTACCTGGTGCAGTTCTGGTCTGACTGGCAGGACTCGTCCTCTTCCTTCTGTGGAGATGAACACATCCTTTATAGCACTTCACATCAGGGGAGCTGATCCTCACCAATGGGCAGAGCGTCACAAACTTTACACTCAAGTTGAAATGTTCCTCTCTGCAGGAATACGCAGGTGACGTGAATTTCTCTTCTTCTCTTCATTGGTGTTGCCGGGCAGGATCTGGGTCTTTGCTTTGACTCTACATGTGATCTCTCTCTGTTATATCTGCTAATGCTAAACACAACCAGCTCACCAGGGTATCACTACTATTAATAAACATGTTAATATTTCATATCATTAACATGCCCAAGTAGTGAATCATGTTTGGACCATATATTTAGTTCTTAGTTAGTGTAGGAGCCTAAAAGCGGTTTGTTGATGTTTTGACTTCAATAATTCAGTTCATATTCAAAATGACAGTAATTAATAAATGTCTCGTTGAGTTAGAAGGAATATTTACAATATGTACAGCTTTAAGTTGTTACAGTTCATATTTACAGTAATGTGTTAAGTTAGTTACTTATTCATGTTACAAAGGTGTGTGGATCATTTACATGCATAATGTCTCATTTATATTGCATCTGTAATATTTGGAAATGTGTACTGTGGCATCTTAGTAACTGTGTGCCTTTTCATTTATTTTTGATACCCTCATGGGAGGACTAGTTTCCGGGGTTAATCTCGGGTCAGTCAGGAAATGCAATAGTGGAGCCACGCAGTTTTTTCTCTCACTCTCTCTCGATCTTTGGAATCATTGTATAACTTTGTAAAATGACATTCTTTTCTCTGCTTATTTTTCTTGAATCGAAGTAAACGGTTGAATTTACCGAGTTGTCCTGTGGATTTTTTGATGTGGATTACGACGAGGAAATTGTTACGAGCGTCAAGCTAAAGCTTCATTCATTGGAAAGCTACAACCATTTAATGCCACTGATACAATCTGAAGTACCCTTAATATATTAGGTTGTATAAAAGCTGGATCCTCTTCAGGTTCCAGGAGAACTCTTACTCTGTGTCTGAGGGTCCAGGTTCATCACTGAAGTTTGGAGGATTGAATTCTTTAGACCCGTCACTCTTCAGAGACAGAGCGCTGGGGACTGGAGACTCTGCTCTCCGTCTGTGGAAACAACACATGTTTGAAACTTCATTAGTTCATTAAAGAGCAGAGTTTGACTTCTGTCTGTTCGCCTGAGTAAAGATTTGAGAGTTGTTCTGAATCTCCTGTTTCAGCGTCATGCTTTCTGTTGCTACAATTCACTGCAGAGTGAAACGTGTTACAGAGAGATTTGTTTTTCCTGATTCAACAACAAGTCCAACATGTAGAGAGAGGATGATTTCACTAGCAGATTATTTACCATCGCTGATGACACCAAGAATGAACCTGTGTTACTGTACCGAGTGTCTGACTGCCATCGTTAGAGAACAGGTGAGATCAGATAACATAGAAAGCTGGATCCTCTTCAGGTTCCAGGAGAACTCTTACTTTGTGTCTGAGGGTCCGGGTCCACTACAGAAGTTTATAGGTCTGCCTTTAGACCGGTGACTCTTCAGAGACAGAGAGCTGGGGACTGGAGATCTGTCCTCTTCATCATCTTTTAAACCACTCATCTTCTCCAGTCTGAGAGATAAAACAGCAATACCACACACACACACACACACACACACACACACACACACACACACACACACACACACACACACACACACACACACACACACACACACACACACACACACACACACACACACACACACACAGTAGCAGTGATGAATCAGCAGACAGGAAATAAAGAGAGTTCTCAGAGGTCTCTTTGGATTCTAGGACGCTGATGTTCTGACATCCAGTCCAACAGAGTAAATAAAGAACGTGTTTAAAGCAGATCCTGGAGTTAACACTCACCTGTGCTCCTCTTCGTCCAGCTGTAAAATGGTGTCAGACTTCTGACTTTCACTTTCACATTCCCTCCCTCCTACTTTTACTCAAGCACAAGATCTGAGTACTTCTACTTTACTCAAGTACAAGATCTGAGTACTTCTACTTTACTCAAGTACAAGATCTGAGTACTTCTACTTTACTCAAGAATAAAGTACTTCTACTTGACTCATGTACAGGATCTGAGTACTTCTACTTTACTCTAGTACAGGATCTGAGTACTTCTACTTTTACTCAAGGTCTGAGTACTTCTACTTTACTCATGTACAGGATCTGAGTACTTCTACTTTACTCAAGTACAAGATCTGAGTACTTCTACTTTACTCAAGTACAAGATCTGAGTACTTCTACTTTACTCAAGTACAAGATCTGAGTACTTCTAATTTACTCAAGTACAAGATCTGAGTACTTCTACTTTTACTCAAGATTTGAGTACTTCTACTTAACTCATGTACAGGATCTGAGTACTTCTACTTCACTCAAGTACAAGATCTGAGTACTTTTACTT
Source organism: Eleginops maclovinus (assembly GCF_036324505.1). Classification (NCBI taxonomy): domain Eukaryota; kingdom Metazoa; phylum Chordata; class Actinopteri; order Perciformes; family Eleginopidae; genus Eleginops; species Eleginops maclovinus. The sequence continues at coordinate 6,185,088 of NC_086352.1, read as the reverse complement.
TACTCAACATCTGAGTACTTCTACTTTACTCAAGTACAGGATCTGAGTACTTCTACTTTACTCTAGTACAGGATCTGAGTACTTCTACTTTACTCTAGTACAGGATCTGAGTACTTCTACTTTACTTAAGTACAGGATCTGAGTACTTCTACTTTACTCTAGTACAGGATCTGAGTACTTCTACTTTACTTAAGTACAAGATCTGAGTACAGCTACTTTACTCTAGTACAGGATCTGAGTACTTCTACTTTAAACAAGATCTGAGTACTTCTACTTTAACTCTAGTTCAGGATCTGAGTACTTCAACTTTACTCTAGTACAGGATCTGAGTACTTCTACTTTAAACAAGATCTGAGTACTTCTACTTTACTCTAGTTCAGGATCTGAGTACTTCAACTTTACTCTAGTACAGGATCTGAGTACTTCTACTTTAAACAAGATCTGAGTACTTCTACTTTACTCTAGTACAGGATCTGAGTACTTGTACTTCCTCTGCTCAGGTGGAAATCACAGAAAAGTCACCAGGAGAAAACAGAGCTTGGACTGCCCTCTAGCGGACCAACAGAGAACTACACCCACTAATATATAACCCAAAAATCCAGACCATTATGCACTAAAACCCATAGACTGTATATATAGATATACAGTCTATGCTAAAACCTATATAGCACACTACAGGAGGGGGAGCCCTGAACAGCACGATAGGGCTTCTTAAGACTACTGATATGAATAACACATTAGTGATAGCTGCTTGTGCATTGAAGTCTTTGCTTCATTATAACTTTCAATAAGCACACATTCAATATTATATGAACCAGCCTTAGATATAGCTTTCTGTCACTACAGAGCTCTGCAGTGTTCCTTCAGTGTTTGTTGATCGATTTAAGCTCATCTCTAACTCTTGCATGAATCATTTCTTCTCTTTTGGAGATGAATGTCTTTTTCTAGCATGTCTACGGAAGTGCAGGCCCACTGTGGAGCTCTGCACTCTGGATGCTATGACCCCCAGAAGGCCTGGATGTTCGCTCTGTTCCTCCAGACGTGAACAGCTTGTTGTTTGAGATGCAGCTCACAGTAAAAGTACAACTACTATGGTCTTAAAACACAAGTACAAGTCCAGCTGGGACCGGAGAGCTGGGTGACCTTCAGGATGTAAAGCTGGTCTCTGTCTCTGTTGTTGAAACTCACCTGAAATGTTTTCTGGTCTTATTTGAACAATGTGATCACATGACTCCTTCTGATGTCACTGTAAGCTAGCTAGCTAACGTAGCTAACCGAGTCATTTCAAATACTGACAAGAACACTTTCCATTTTCAAACGAGTATTAACTTAATATTTATATTGATATAGCAACAGTACTACAAGGGTGACTAAATCTAAGTTGATTTAAAGTATTAAAATATAGTTAAACAGTCTGGTAAATTCGGAAAAAACTGCCCTTAAAACCAGGAAAATTACAGTAATGATCTAAATAAATCTAAACGATATAATATAATACAAATATAATAAACAGTGTAGAGATGAATGGGAGTCGCAGGCAGTGTGTTTAATATGGAACTCCACAGGTTAATATCCATTTATTCCACACACTCACTGACACAACTTAACAGCCTGCTACTACGCAGCAATGAATGAATGGGAACAGCACCGGAACTCTTCAGTCCCACCCACTAACGGGTCCGTGGGGAAACACTCGTAACGCGTTCCCCACCCACAGCAACACAACGGTGAATCATGTCCCTCAATGTGTCGCCACAACAGTCAGGTTAATTCAGAAAATGATATCATGTTACTGCCGTTAAATATATAATTAAAAAGTCTAGTAAATTCTGAAAATAGTATGACATGACTGCCCTTAAATAAGGGAGATAACAATAAAAAATATTAAAAATGTAAGATTATACATTTTAAATGTTATCCTGAGGGTTACCCAAAATAATGTCTGTCTTCTTTTTGTTTCTCTCTAGGAAAAGCTGAATATCCTCATTCAAAATACTTTTTAGTGCAGTTAATACAAGAGATCACACTTTTGTTTGGTGACCTTTATTAAAAATCTTGAATTCCCTCTCAAATCTTTAAGGTGAGGACAGTATATACAATATTCAAACGTTCCTTTTTACATACAAAACCAGATTTAGATATCAAATGCTCGCTCTCCATAAACATTCCTAATGAAAACTTAACATTTTAAAAAGCTCCATCACCTACAGGACATTTATACATAAGGTTCCAGCTGGAGGAACGTCACAGTGTTTTAAATGGCATTTGTGAACCAGTCCAACACTGGTTTCTTGTTCACTGCGACCCAGTTCATGTTGGCCTTGGTTCTCTCCAGCGCCTGCTCCAGAGCGGCAGTGCCTGACCCGAACTGACCCGCGTTGTCTTCTTTAAACTGCAGCAACTGGAGAGAAAGGAGGGGGGGGGGGGGGGTTACTGGGATTCAATAACCATTATAGTCTTTATTGTCCCAATCCTATTCCCAACAAGCTCATGCTTATCAGTCCACATGCTACCAGAACCTTGCAAGCATTGGTCTAGTTATTAAAGAGGCCCTATTACGCTTCTTGGGGTGTTCCCTTTCCTGTAGGATGTGCTATAGGTTTTAGTGCATGTTAATGGTCTGCAGAGGCTAAAATCCCCTGTGTGGCCTCCATTGGACTCCTTTGATAACTTCCAGAACATAGTGACCTCATCGTTAATCACCTGCGCTTCTATTGGCTAACGCTCTGACACATTGTACTTGAGTAACCGGGCGAGATATCTCTAAGCAGTTGATCAATCACAACAGAGCTGGCCAGCTAACCAATCAGAGCAGCATTTTGGACATTGAAGCATGTAAACATGTCACAGTAGAGGCAACATATACAAATATGAACCTGAAAATGACTGTAGTAGAGCCCCTTCGTTATGATTTACTCACAAATTGTCTGTATTGAAGTAAACATGGTGCCATGACGGCCTACTGAAAATAAAGACAAATAGATAGAGAAAGCCTACCTGCTTATACTCAAACTCAGAGGAGAATCGTCTGGTCACTCCATTAATCAATCCTCCAAAGGAAAATGATCCACCACCATACCTGAAGAAAAGAGGCAAAAACAAGACAGGCTTTGGTAATTCTGCAAAAAATGGTTTGTAAATGTTTGACACAATACTATAAGTCTACAGCTAAGCTAGCAGCTCTGTTGCATATTCACAATCCTAATGTAGCGTGTTAGCATGTTATCAATAACAGCGGAGGTTAAAGGGAATATGTTGTCCTGAAAATGGGGCTAAAGTAAGAGTCAGATGATTTTAAAGTCACCAGGATTCTTCCTTTTGGCACTGTGGATATCTATCTAACCCCTCCACACTTTTGCCTAAAATAGCAAGATGATTAACTGTGACCTCCACCAGTTGAGTTAGAGCAGTTTTTCAACATTCGAGGAACTTCCTTTGGTGTATCATGGTGCATACATAATCACAGTAAGAGGTTGGGTTGTAAAATAAGAGAAAATAAATACTTTTTATTAATCTATTTTAGAACTATTGTAAAAAATAAATGTTCAAAGGAAATAAAAACACGTAAAAAGTAAGTATGAATTGAATAAAACTCAGAACATATAGCAGAAGATCTGAATTTGAAATGGAGAAGCTTTCCAGAACAAACCGAGGAAGATGCAAGGTTCCGCATGTGCTTTTGAGTAACCATAGTTCAAAGCAGGGGGATCCCAGACCGTATCGATGCATTACCATTACCACTTGATGGCTTATGCGTGGAAAAACTCACTCGTTGAATATGTGGCTCCATTTGGATCTGACAAAATCCCAGGCCAAAGGCTGACCGACGGAGTTACTGGCGATGGAAACGATGGTGGAGGTGGCGTCCTGCTTACGGATCTTGTTGGGGTCCAGGCAATATTCCAGATACCTGAAACACATTCACAGTGAGGACAAGAGCCTAATCTACCCCAGGACAACAACTGATTACCTGTAACACAATCAGTAACCTAATCTGTGTATCACAACACCGTTACAGCTATCCTGTTATTCCCCAACCCTGCATCATGCAATCGAAGCCTCTTGCAGGATTTGATTGCACAGACACAGACGGTTGCATGCTGCAGTGTTCTGACCTGTTGAGCAGCCAGGGCTGTTTGGTGCAGGCCAGAGCGGACATCAGTTTGTCCGCCTCTGTGGCGATGGTGGCGTTCTTAAATGCGGACCAAGCGAAGTTCCACTCCTTCACTCCTCCTGCTGCGATGGCACTGCAGTACACCGTGTACTTCAGGTTTGGACTGATCCTGGAGACAAGGAGGAGGAGCTCTGTGAGGGGACATCACTTACATATGTTTGTTGATATATATTATTACAGTAGACAGTATTTATTCTATTTTATATGGATAAACTTTCTTATTTCTGCACCCTTATGTCTTTTGTTTCTTTACTTCTTTTAGTAAGTTGCAACGTTGGAGTAAATCTTTGCTAATAACTTGGTGCAGCTATCGTGCAAGCCTTTGAGTCTTGAGTAAATCTATTACCTTCCACCCCTGAGGAAAATAAAGTGTGTGTTGTGTTAACATACTTGTTGACAGCTGGATTATTCATCCACTCTTGGAACCAGCCGGTGGTCAGCTCCTTGCAGCCGTCCACTCCTGTGCTGCAGGCCATGGAGATCGCATTCACCTGGTTATACCTGCAGACGGACAAGGGAGGAAACAAGGGTCAGACCATGAAAATAAGAGTGTTGGTAGGCGCGGTTTAAAACATGCGATAATATTCTTACTGGTCGGTGTGCTTTTCTGGGATGTTTTTCCAGTTGTCAGTGATATTTTTGAAGTGATTGAACAGAGGTTCGACCTGTTGCTTCAGGTAAGCCTGAGGAAAGACATTGGACATGTTTTGTTACTGTTTTACTCCAGAAAAACGTGTCATCAGCATTGCATATCAATATGCATTCACATACAGATACATTTAGTTTCGGGGACGAGCATTTTAATCAAATGACTGAAAAACCATTGCCGATTTTGACCGTTTGTCACTAACCTGCATGGCTCCGTACACCTCGCTGCGGTCAAACATCAGGAAGTAGTAGTTCAAGCTGCGCCGGGCCGTCTCCCAGGGCATGTACTCCACCTCTTTATCCAGGAACATGGTGGTCCTCAGAGCCAGAGTGGTGTTCACCACCTGCGCTCTGAAAATACCAAAAATAATTACTCAGGTTTTTCTTCTTGGAACAAATTGTGAGAAGAGCCGATACTTAAGACACCGCCTGTTTAACAATTGCATTAATTCAACCATTTGACTCATTGGAAGTCAAAAGGTTCAACTCATTTAAAGTAAAAATGACATTAAAATATTGTATTTGTAAGCAGTTTTAGGAAGTGTTTGTTGTCATTGACAGGCTGTAAATACATCAAATTTAAAGCCTGTTAATTAACATTTAAGACATATATAACATTGTGTTTTTGCTTTTATAGAAAGCCGTCATTCCGTAAAAACCTGGTCCTTAAATAGATAAAATAAATACATATTTACGTCACAATTTCATAAATTATTTGTAGTTTTTATAGTTTTACTATATATATATATATCTTTTTTGTGTAATCTGCAGAGCACTTTGGGTTGCATTTGGGTAAAAAATGTGCAAAATAAATGTGCTTTGAAAATATTTAAACCCCCTTTGCAAAAACACGGACTCACCTTGCGAGATTAAAAGCGTCATCGATTATCTGAGCTCGGTTAATCACTGGAATATCCTGGAAAGTGAAAGAAGGATTGAGTTTGAGTGATTTCAAAGGCATTTTAGAACACAACAGAAGAACTGCAACATCATTCCCAGCAGGGGGTTCGACTGTACCTGATGTTTGGAGCTCAGTTTTGCCAGGAGGCGCTCCCAGTTTTGAGAGTCGTAGTTGACTCTGTAGAAACCCTTCATATCAATGTTCGCCACGAGCCACTCATCACCACTGGTAGTCAGGTTAGCGTTTGTAGCTGTAGGGACAGATATCAGAAATGAATCAGAGGTGGAATAAGTACTCAGATATCGTCTTTGCAATGCTCTTTAATGAATCCTACCTTCTTTGTTAAGAAGCCAGTACGACTGTTCAGCTGCTCCAGTCTTTATCCAGGTAACGGGAACAAACCACTCATAACTACATCCAGAGAAAAGAAGAATATGCATTTCAAAAACAGAGGAGGGAAGAAGCAGAGGTGGGAGGAGTACTCAGATCTTGTACTTGAGTAAAGTAGAAGTACTCAGATCTTGTTCTTGAGTAAAAGTAGAAGTACTCAGATCTTGTACTTGAGTAAAGTAGAAGTACTCAGATCTTGTACTTGAGTAAAGTAGAAGTACTCAGGCCTTGTACTTGAGTAAAGTAGAAGTACTCAGATCTTATTCTTGAGTAAAAGTAGAAGTACTCAGATCTTATTCTTGAGTAAAGTAGAAGTACTCAGGTCTTGTTCTTGAGTAAAGTAGAAGTACTCAGACCTTGTACTTGAGTAAAGTAGAAGTACTCAGATCTTGTACTTGAGTAAAGTAGAAGTACTCAGATCTTATTCTTGAGTAAAAGTAGAAGTACTCAGATCTTGTACTTCAGTAAAAGTAGAAGTACTCAGATCTTATTCTTGAGTAAAGTAGAAGTACTCAGATCTTGTTCTTGAGTAAAGTAGAAGTACTCAGACCTTGTACTTGAGTAAAGTAGAAGTACTCAGATCTTGTACTTGAGTAAAGTAGAAGTACTCAGGTCTTGTACTTGAGTAAAGTAGAAGTACTCAGGTCTTGTACTTGAGTAAAGTAGAAGTACTCAGGTCTTGTACTTGAGTAAAGTAGAAGTACTCAGATCTTGTACTTGAGTAAAGTAGAAGTACTCAGATCTTGTACTTGAGTAAAGTAGAAGTACTCAGGTCTTGTTCTTGAGTAAAGTAGAAGTACTCAGGTCTTGTACTTGAGTAAAAGTAGAAGTACTCAGATCTTGTACTTGAGTAAAGTAGAAGTACTCAGATCTTGTACTTGACTAAAAGTAGAAGTACTCAGATCTTGTACTTGAGTAAAGTAGAAGTACTCAGATCTTGTACTTGAGTAAAGTAGAAGTACTCAGGTCTTGTACTTGAGTAAAGTAGAAGTACTCAGGTCTTGTACTTGAGTAAAGTAGAAGTACTCAGATCTTGTACGTGAGTAAAGTAGAAGTACCAGAGTGTAGGAATACTCTGTCACAGTGAAAGTATTCTAAATGTTCCTCCAGTGAAAGTAGAAAGTACTCTCCTCTAAATGTACTTAAAGTAGCGACAGTAAAAGTAGTCATTGTCTGATTGGTCCATTTCAGAATAATATCTCTGATATGTTTTATAATGATTGATCATTAAAGTGTTCTCAGAGCTGGTAAAGGTGCAGCTAGTTTGAATGGCTTTGTATACTGCAGGGTAGCTGCTGGATTTACTGCAGGTGAACTAAAGTCTGATTTAAGGGGGATTATATTTACCATCAGTAATCCTAATCTGCCTAGCAACTAAAGGGATTAAATAAATGTAGTGCAGTAAAAGTGCACCATTTACCTCTGAGTTGTAATAAGTACATTTCTTACTTGAACTCTGAGGGCCGGTCTACTACAGATTCTGGGTCCAACAGAAAATGCTTCTGGGTAATTTTTCCAGTCTGGGTGCTGATGGTGACGACGGGGAAGCCCATCTGCAGGATCCACCGGTTCATGATGACCTCGACTGAGGCTGGCAGCACAATGCTGGAATTATCGACCGCCTGAAAGGAAGAAACGAGGATTAGTAGTTGTCTCAATATAATGATCAGTGTTTCCCAACGCCCAAAACAATGTCCTTAAATGTCTTGTTTTTTTCCTCAGTTAACAGATATTGAGTTGACTGTCGTAAAGGAGTAAAGAAAACACAACATTTTCACAACTAAGTATCTAGAATGAGAGAATTCTGACCCGAATTAAAACCAGTTATTGTTTATCAGAATTGTTAGAAATGTAATCGCTATATTTTAAAGCAAAGACAACAAATATACATAAAAAATGATGAAAACACACAAATAACTCAGAGGGATAAAAGAACTAAACTGACTGTGGAATATTGTGGAGACTTTACAAGCTACCTAAAGAGCTAAATATTGGTGTCAGGAGGTGGAGACCAAAAATGGAGCAAATAGGAGTCTAAATATTGGACTACATTGGACTGAACTGACTGAATTGCCAATGTTTTCCTGCTACTGGATCTGCGAATAGGAAGCAGTTTGCTAACACACTTCAGCATCGTGAACGTTATAATCTGATCTGCTTTGTGTTTACAATTGTTCCACTGCCCTCTTGCTTTAATGAGAATGCATATATTATTAGAGCTTTACAAGAAGCTGCTTTGAGGAAAGTAAGCAGTCGTGACGGTGCTAACTTACCATTTGCAAGTGCCTCCAGAGGTCTGTGTAGACTGCGTTCTGGTACTTGAACTCCTCTAAGTATGTCTGCAGACAGAAAACAATCAATAGTTTGACTCTAGTCGGTGTGATCAACAATCTTTAATGCAGCTCATGAAATGGTGATATGACGATATTAAAACAACTACATTTACACTGCTTACTCACCTGGAGTCCTTTGGAGAAGACGTCCTCTGTGATAAACTCTGAGAGCATCCTGAGGACAGCACCACCCTGTGGTGAGACATACACAGTACAGGTGAATAGGGTAAAGAAATCACAAATAAATATCACAAATATTCCTGCCTTAGTACTTGTTTTAGTTTAGTAAAAGTGAACCTCTTTTATGGTGCGATTTGGAGTTTGCAATCCTTCGAAATATAGCTCACCTTGCTGTACGTGATGGAGTCGAACAGCTCGCTGATCTGCTCTGGCCTCTGGACGTCCTCCTCTTTGGATGAGAGCGGATGGGAGGAGGCCAAGGCGTCCACACCCATCACTCCAATGATCTCATTCAGGACTATTAAATCTGTCTGCAAAACACACAGAGAAAAGCTTAGAAGCAATTTCTCGGGGTGACTGGATCTTTTTCACAAAAACAGTAATGGAGTGCTATTGGGGTTTACTGTGCTCAATTTCAGATTCATTCTTGTATTTTGGGTTTGTACAAGGACATTTTTTTTAATCATAATTCTCATGCTGTCTGTCAGAATTTACATGTATTGCCTCTGAAATACTCAGACTTTTTTCTAATTCAGATGGGGGAGGGATTTGTAGGTGAGGGTTGGTTGATGTGGTGGGAGATGAAAGGCCAGTGAAGTTCTTTGAGGACTGCCGATGTGGTGCCATGATTTGGTGTGTCTGAGGAGTTTGGCGGCTGCATTTTGTACCAGTTGGAGTCTTAATACACTCAAGTTAAAACCTTCTTCTTGATATTTCTATGGATGTATTTCTGCAAGAGAAGAACACTCACCATTTTCCAGGTGGGTTCAGCGAAGTTGGCTCCGAGATACGAGACGTAGGTGGCGAAACCCTCGTTCAGCCACAAGTCGTTCCACCAGCGCGTCGTCACCAAGTTCCCAAACCACTGTAAGGACACATCTGTATATTACTGGGTTTGTGAAGCTAAAAACACTTCTGGTTCCCTCTTAAATTCATGTCTGGTTGTTGGCCTGAAATAAGCTGATGAGATTTTTGCTAACAAGTGTCTGAATGAGACGACTAAACGTCATCATGCCCAACATTAGCCTCCTTTAGCTTAGAGCCTCCTTTAGCTTAGCGGTGGTGACGTGAAGTCATGTGACCGTGCTGTAGTTCCTTTATAGCCCAACATTAGCCGCCTTTAGCTTAGCGGTGGTGACGTGAAGTCATGTGGCCGTGCTGTAGTTCCTTTATAGCCCAACATTAGCCTCCTTTAGCTTAGCGGTGGTGACGTGAAGTCATGTGACCGTGCTGTAGTTCCTTTATAGCCCAACATTAGTCGCCTTTAGCTTAGCGGTGGTGACGTGAAGTCATGTGACCGTGCTGTAGTTCCTTTATAGCCCAACATTAGCCACCTTTAGCTTAGCGGTGGTGACGTGAAGTCATGTGACCGTGCTGTAGTTCCTTTATAGCCCAACATTAGCCGCCTTTAGCTTAGCGGTGGTGACGTGAAGTCATGTGGCCGTGCTGTAGTTCCTTTATAGCCCAACATTAGCCTCCTTTAGCTTAGCGGTGGTGACGTGAAGTCATGTGACCGTGCTGTACTTCCTTTATAGCCCAACATTAGCCTCCTTTAGCTTAGCGGTGGTGACGTGAAGTCATGTGACCGTGCTGTAGTTCCTTTATAGCCCAACATTAGCCACCTTTAGCTTAGCGGTGGTGACGTGAAGTCATGTGACCGTGCTGTACTTCCTTTATAGCCCAACATTAGCCTCCTTTAGCTTAGCGGTGGTGCAATGTGTGTGTTTATTACCATGTGAGCGAGCTCGTGGGCGATGACTGTAGCCACCCACTCCTTGTCCCCGTTGGATGAGACCTCAGGGTTGAACAGCAGGGCGGTCTCTCTGTAGGTGATCAGACCCCAGTTCTCCATGGCTCCCGCACTGAAGTCCGGCAGAGCGATCTGGTCTGAAAACAAATGGAGGGATCAATACAGGTCATCTTTTATAACAACAGCTAAAATAAGTAAAAATCATTAAACATTACCACAAAGGGAAGCTACACAATTACACACTTGGAGAGCCTAGTTGTGTAGATGCTGTTTGTATTCATGTTGTATCTCTAGTATTTGTATTTCTTTCAGTGATTTTGTCGTCTTTTATGTCCTTTTTTTGTTTCATTTGTTACTTTGTTATTTTTTGTATTTGTTTAGGTTGTTTTGCACATTTCTGTAATGGTTTTGCGTTCGTTTCCTGGTCAATGTGTGTCTCTTAATAGTCACTTAGTGTGTGGCGTTGACCCTTTTGTGGTCATTTTATGTCTTTCTATTGTAAATCTTTGTCTCTTTATAGTTGGTTTCTATCTCTGGGGTCCTTTTGTGTCATTTGTTGTCTATCTTAGCCTATTATGTTGTGTATATGGTTGTATTTTCTCCACTTTGATGTGTCTTCTTTGTCATTTTGTTTCTGTTAATAGCCATTGCGCATCAATTTGTAATGGTTGTATGTCTCTTCATTGTAATTTTGTGTGTTGTTTTGGGTATTTTTATAGTATCTCTGGTAATTTTGCACATTTTGACATTTATTTTGTGTCTCTTTAGTGTTGCTTTTGTTGCTCAGTCTCTTTCTACTCACTTTATCGCTTTTTGTGGTTAATTTGAGTCTCTTTCTACGTGTCTCTCTGCGTCACAATTTCTAATTACAGGCTGGTGAGGCCCCTGTCAGAATAGGGCCTTGCATACAGTATGTTTGTATGTGTGTGTCATACCTGACTTCTTAAGGGGGTAAGGAGATTTGTAGTAGTCCTGAAAGAACTGCAGTATGGGTCCAGTCTTCTCCAGAGCGTAGTCTCCCTGTTTCGCCTCTATGGCCTTCCTGCGAGCCCAGATCCTGATCTGCACACAGACAGGTTCATCACAGAAACTCCACAGAGATACGTTTACATCAGTCCAGCAGAGGGCAGCATAAATACACCGAAAACATAGAAAATAATTACCAAGGTCTCTGGTTTGGGGCCGCCGGCTGGTTTGGTGATGAACGTGAATTCACAAACGACAAAAGCCAGCAGGTAGGTGGACATGATCTCTGTGGGTTCAAAGCTGGTCATGGTCCAGTGCTCTCCTTCCAAAGTGACGTTAACAGGTTCTGTGTGGAGGAAACACAAAGCAGACTCATTAAATATGAAGAAATGTACAACACCTCACTTTCAGAGAACTTGTATCTATTGACTGCTTACTTCTAATGCTGCTGTAACAAAACAGTTCCTTAGTTAGGGAACAATTAAGTATATTTAAAGAGTCCTCTCCTGCTGATGTTCAGGTGTATATCAGTATGTAGAGTCTCTACTTTAAAGAGTCCTCTCCTGCTGATGTCCAGGTATATATCAGTATGTAGTGTCTCTACTTTAAAGAGTCCTCTCCTGCTGATGTTCAGGTGTATATCAGTATGTAGAGTCTCTACTTTAAAGAGTCCTCTCCTGCTGATGTTCAGATGTATATCAGTATGTAGAGTCTCTACTTTAAAGAGTCCTCTCCTGCTGATGTTCAGGTGTATATCAGTATGTAGTGTCTCTACTTTAAAGAGTCCTCTCCTGCTGATGTTCAGGTGTATATCAGTATGTAGTGCCTCTACTTTAAAGAGTCCTCTCCTGCTGATGTTCAGGTGTATATCAGTATGTAGAGTCTCTACTTTAAAGAGTCCTCTCCTGCTGATGTTCAGGTGTATATCAGTATGTAGTGTCTCTACTTTAAAGAGTCCTCTCCTGCTGATGTTCAGGTGTATATCAGTATGTAGAGTCTCTACTTTAAAGAGTCCTCTCCTGCTGATGTTCAGGTGTATATCAGTATGTAGTGTCTCTACTTTAAAGAGTCCTCTCCTGCTGATGTTCAGGTGTATATCAGTATGTAGTGTCTCTACATTAAAGAGTCCTCTCCTGCTGATGTTCAGGTGTTTATCAGTATGTAGTGTCTCTTCAAAGGTGACTGCATTGGACATTGAAAGGATATCCCACCGTAGCTGAGGGAGTTGGACAGAGCGACGGTGTCCCGGGGGTGAATGAGGGTCATGTGGAAGACAGCTTTCATCGCGGGCTCGTCGAAGCAGGGGAACGCTTTCCTGGCGTCCGTAGGCTGCATCTGAGTCGTGGCCAGAACTCTGAAAAAAGCAGAAATAAACAGTCAGGATTAACAGAGGAAGTCATTACCTGCAGAAACTCTCAAACAATAATATAACTCCTGCATATCCACTTTATATGGAAGCCCTAAAAAGACAAATATTGTATCTTTCAGCAGTAAACTAAAACGTGTGAAAACGTTGTTTGTTGCTGTAATACTCATTCCGGCCACCAGAGTGCACCACTACCCCGTGACCTTAATTGGATTTAAAGCATCCATGAGTTCTTCCAGGTAAGTTTTAAGAAAGACATGCAAGGGATGTTTCATAACTTGTAACATTGAATATGTTTACACTGAATGAATGGTTTGGATCTCACAATTTATTCACCTTAACCAACTCCGGTACTTAATGACCGGTGAAATGAGATCTCCATCTTTAGAGTCTCTAAGCTAAACTAACTGCCTGTTTTCAGAAAAGACAGCATTATCAATCATCTCATCTATAATGCAATGAAGAACATGAAGTCCTGAAATGCCTGAAATATATCCGAAATGTTTTGGGCATAATTCTCGAAACTAAACCAACATGTTTAAAATATAGAGGGTTAAATATATGTATACAACTCAAACTGTGTTTAAATATATGTCTGTACGATTATAAAGGTCTTTCAATCTTGCATTACTACAAAGACCAATTAAAACATATACATGTATTTTCCCATTTTATCTTAAACAATTTGGAAGAAAGAAATTTAAGAGAACATCCTACTTTTCCACGCCGTCCTCAAAGTACACGCTCCGGTAGAATCCTCCCAGGTCGTCGGCTAGTTCTCCAACGAAGTCGGTGAAGAGTTCGTATGAGCTGCCAGCCTTCAGTGGGCTGCTGAGCTGCACCACCAGGTACTGGGTGGGGATCACCGGCCAGGTCTTCTTCAGGCCGGGCGCAGTGGCTCCATTGAGGCCCCTCAGCTTGACGAGAAACCCGTCGAAGCTGGTGAGGTTCAGCTTGTTGGAGTGGATGATGATGAGGTCTGTTTCCTTCACACATCTGAACACCACCGAAGAGTCTCCGCTGAAGATGTAGAGGCCGTTAGTGCCGCGCTTCAGACGGGGCCTCAGCGTGACGTTGTAGGAGACGGGAGCAAGGGATGCTGGGAGTCTGTAGAGATCCCAGGGCTCTTTGGGGCCCGAGGGGGTGGTTGAGATTGGGGGGCTGGTGCTGGGGCTGGCGGTGGATGTAGGTTTCATTTCATTCTTGGACTTCTCCTGAGCGTAGACCACCGACAGGGCGATGATGGTTGCTGCAGCAGCGACGGCTGCCACCGCACAGGTGACCGCTAATGCTTTGCTGAGGAAAACCCCTTTCCCCATGTCTCCACCAGAGAAGAAGAAGACAAGAGGGGGGAACTGGTTGCTATTTAAGCACTGACCTGTTTAGATTCTGGCCAAAGTTAATGGTTGATTACCTGGGTGGGGACAACAGCAGAAAGTCCAATCACTAGGTGGTAAAACGTCCCTGAGATAAGAGAGGATCCATTGTATTCTGTGAACTTTATACCTGCATAATGGCTCTGAATAAAGGCCCTCTTCAGGAGCGGGTCCGTGCTTTCTCTGCTTATTCAGTACCGTCAGTTGTGTGGTAGTGGAAATACAATTGGACTGTGTGTGTGTGATCTACAACCTAGATCTACAGTAGCTGTCTGATAGGACAGAAGCGTAGTGAAATGGATTAAATGTGGGTTTATAAATTGTGTTTCGTCTCAAATGTTGTGCAAATTCTAACTTTGGTTTTGTTGACCCAAACTGTTCAACTGGAAGCATAATTTTCAACGTCAACACAATTTGCATGGAAATGTCTGACTTTCATCAGAACATTTGGTCTAAAAACAGAAGATCTAGGAAACCATTTGGCAGTTTGTCTCTTGCCCAATAACATGGAAGCGGAACAGAGCGAGTGACCTGATGAGTCAGACATAATCATAAGCTACTTGTAGAAACTTTCCTCATCCTTTAAGTGATGTCAAGTGATATGAGTCAGACACTAACAACACGTCTCTACAGGCAGCTTAGTCCTACATCACGATGATTTAAGCAACGATAATGCTGTGTTGTCAGCCAGCTTTCTGAGCCAAACAATCACTGTGTTTAGTCTGTTGGATGGAGGTAAACACACTCCAGGCATAAAAAGACACAGACAGGTGCAATTCAAAAACAAGTGTGCAAAAAACACATGCCATATGGAAACATTACTAAAAGCTGCAGAATCGAAACGCTGCATGAAGCTCGAAACGCAACGGGGACGCTAAAGAGAGTCCCACAGCTGGGACCCGAGCGCTGGGTGATGTTCAGGATCAGAAAGCCTGTCTCTGTTGTTGGAAACTCACCTCAAATGTAAGTTTTATGGTCTTATTTTAACAACATGATCACATGACTCATAGCTAACCGAGTCGTATTATTGAACATATACTGAAAAAACGTTAGAATTTGCAGCTTTTTGTCTTTGCTTATGCAGCTCTTTAAGTAAACCCAGGAGGGTAGCTAGGTTTGGGTGGGCTTAGCCAGAGGTGAGGTGGAGCTGTGTGCGTGCTAATGCGGGCTCTACAACTTTTTTGGGGCCTCTTTTTTAAGGTGTGGGGGGGGGCACCTGCATGGTAGTACAATAACCGGGAACTCAGTTGGCATGATGGTGGAGAAGTAAGGCTGGGAGTTTTGCACTGAGCAAAGCCACTACACCCCAGAGTTTTGTGTGCTGGTGGCGTCTTCAATATATTCTTCAAGTTAACCAGGTCCATGTTACCTAGTCTACACGTCCTCTAGGGGGGTCCAGGGGCATGTTCCCCCAAGCAGAGTTTCTTTAAAGTGCATTGCATGCATCTGGTGCACTTTGAGAGCAACATTAAGAGGCTAGATCTAATAGAATGTTGTGGTCTTGGTAAAGGGAGGGGGCACAACTCTCAACACTGATATGAAAAATATATCAATCAATCAAGGTCGATAAATACCACAACCAATGACAATTAAGAGAAATGTTTTCATTTTGAAAACTTTTGAGACGTGAATTCCTGTTTTCTTTTTTCTTTTTTCAAAATGTTCATTTGGGTGGGCTTTAAAACATTTTAGTCGAGCTGAAGCTGAAGCCCACCTAAACTAGGCCTAGTGACGCCACTGAGTAATCCTTTCTTCTATGGAACAGTTTTTGGTTGTTGTAGTGCGTTTGATATCTATCGGCCACTGAAGATCCGGAGATCAGCGCACTATCCCACTGCGCCACAGCCTCCCAATGATGCAAAACATGTACGACGATAATTTTGCTTCTTGTGTCGACATGTGCTTATCCGAGGGGCACACACACAGGGCAGACCTGCATCATGTTCAGAAAAGCGGATTTCTTTGATGCCACACCTTTTCCTTTCCCTCCCAGATCATCTATTGGTATCCTAACCTGGGAACACTTCTAAGGCTGTGTGGAAAGCATGGATTTATTTTAAAGAGATAAAAACAAATAAACTACAGTTCCGTTTCAAATGGTTCCTGTTGGCCAGTCGCAAGAATGTAAAAGAAAACACCTGAGGCTAGAACAACTTTTGGCTTAGTGCCAAACGGGCAATTTCTTACTGGATGAAACACCGTTATTGGGTCCTGTATGCAATTATTATAAAAGATTCTTGGTTCCATCAGAACTGCATTTAAAGAGGAAGTCCCTGACAAAGTAATGCATTGTCTAGCTTGGTAACTGTCAAGAAAGTGGTTGAAATGATCGTCATAATAGCGTAAGATAAGAGCATTTTGATGTCTAAAAACCACTGATATAACTCTAAAGATCAAGCTTTCAAAAGCCACTTTTTGGAACAGATGTTATTCTTTTGCTTCAACACCCCAAAATAGCAATGAGAACATTTCTCACCAAATTACAGTGTGACTGAAAGACATTAATGAACATTTTTCTTACCATTATTTGACTTTTGATTCAGACACTTTAGCATCTTTGTCGTTGAGGAGTCAGATCGTAAAGCATAGCCTCAGCACGTTAGATCTCCCAAGTAATGAGTCATCTCTCATGTAAAGATGTGTCCTGAAGAAGTTGTTGAGGACAACTATTTATACCAGGTCAGGTCAAATGTGATGGGGGGTGTTACCTCCCCAGTAGATCCAGAACAAGTCTGTCCGGATAATGCAACAGAAGATTGCACAACCGTCAAAACACAGAATTCACACGCTTTCCTCCCGCTGGTGAACTTGTTAAGTCTTGTTTTATCAGGAAAATCAATTTGAGTTTGAACCCTTTCCCCGGAAATAGAAAATAACTGTGTGTATAAATCTAAAGGGTGTCCAGTATTTAAGAAAGTAGCTCATTAATGAAGTACCTTCTTTTATATCAAATCTTTGTCAGTGCAAGTAGAAGTACTCACATCTTGTACGTGAGTAAAAGTAGAAGTACTCACATCTTGTACGTGAGTAAAAGTAGAAGTACTCAGGTCTTGTATTTGAATAAAAGTAGAAGTACTCAGATCTTGTATTTGAATAAAAGTAGAAGTACTCAGATCTTGTACTTGAGTAAAAGTAGAAGTACTCACATCTTGTACATGAGTAAAAGTAGAAGTACTCAGATATTGTACTTGAGTAAAAGTAGAAGTACTCAGATCTTGTATTTGAATAAAAGTAGAAGTACTCAGATATTGTACTTGAGTAAAAGTAGAAGTACTCAGATTTTGTACTTGAGTAAAAGTAGAAGTACTCAGATCTTGTATTTGAATAAGTAGAAGTACTCACATCTTGTACTTGAGTAAAAGTAGAAGTACTCAGATCTTGTATTTGAATAAAAGTAGAAGTACTCAGATCTTGTACTTGAGTAAAAGTAGAAGTACTCAGATTTTGTACTTGAGTAAAAGTAGAAGTACTCAGATCTTGTATTTGAATAAAAGTAGAAGTACTCACATCTTGTACTTGAGTAAAAGTAGAAGTACTCAGATCTTGTATTTGAATAAAAGTAGAAGTACTCAGATCTTGTACTTGAGTAAAAGTACAAGTACTCAGATCTTGAGTAAAAGTAGAAGTACTCAGATCTTGTACTTGAGTAAAAGTAGAAGTACTCAGATCTTGTACTTGAGTAAAGTAGAAGGTTTTCAAGGTTTTCAAGGTTTTATTTGTCATATGCACAGCAGATACAGCGTATATGTTGGCAATGAAAATCTTATGTCGCGTGCTCCTCCAACAACTCAACATGCATGGTGCAAATAAGATAATAAAATAGTGCAAAAGAGAGAAGAATATTTACAATATTAACAATAAAGATTTGAGGATGTGAAATATATACATATGTGGAATACATTGAAAGTATTTAAACACTTTACACTGTTGAATGAGGAGGTATGGACAGATGCATATATTATGTATAGCAGATGTATATGGCAGATATGTATAATATATATATATATATGTATGTGTGTAAAAAGATGTGAGTAGACATTCACAGAGGTCAGGAGTTCAGCAGTCTTATAGCCTGTGGTATAAAACTGTCTCTGAGTCTGGTGGTCTTGGTCCGGATGCTGCGGTACCGTCTGCCAGACGGCAGCAGACAGAACAGATTGTTGCTTGGGTGATGGGGGTCCTTTAATATCCTACTGGCCTTCTTCCTACACCGCTGGGTGTAGAGGTCCTCCATGGATGGCAGCTCCGTCCTGGTGATGTGCTGAGCAGTTTTCACCACCCTCTGTAGAGTCTTACGGTTGAGGGCGGTGCAACTGCCATACCAGGCGGTGATGCAGCCAGTCAGGATACTCTCGATGGTGCACCTGTAGAAGTTGCAGAGTATCCTGGAGTCCATGTTGAACTTCCGCAGCCTGCGGAGGAAGAAGAGCCGCTGTCGAGCCGTCTTGGATATGACCCTGGTGTGATGTGTCCATGTCAGGTCCTCACTGATGTTTACCCCGAGGAACCTGAAGCTGCTGACTCTCTCCACAGGAGTCCCGTCGAAGGTGATGGGTGTGTGTGCCTCTCTCTGCCTCTTCCTGTAGTCCACAATCAGCTCCTTTGTTTTGCTGACGTTGAGATGGAGGTTGTTGTCCTGGCACCAAGATGTCAGGGCTCTGACCTCCTCTCTGTACGCCGTCTCGTCGCCGTCTGTGATCAGGCCGATGACGGTCGTGTCGTCAGCAAACTTGATGATGGTGTTGGAGCTGTGTGTGGCCACGCAGTCGTGCGTGAACAGGGAGTAGAGGAGAGGTCTGAGCACACAACCCTGAGGGGCTCCGGTGTTGAGGGTCAAGGTGGAGGATGTGATGTTCCCCATCCGCACTGCCTGGGATCTGCCCGTCAGGAAGCTCATGATCCAGTCACAGAGGGCGCTGTTGAGCCCAAGGTCCCTGAGCTTAATGATGAGCTTGGAGGGCACAATGGTGTTGAATGCTGAACTGTAGTCAATGAACAGCATTCTCACATAAGTGTTCCTCTGGTCCAGGTGGGGGAGGGCAGTGTGGAGGGTGAGGGAGATGGCATCATCCGTGGACCTGTTTGCTCTGTAGGCAAACTGCAGGGGGTCCAGTGAGTCAGGGAGGGAGGAGGTGATAAAAGTTTTGACGAAGAAGTACTCAGATCTTATACTTGAGTAAAGTAGAAGTACTCAGATCTTGTACTTGAGTAAAGTAGAAGTACTCAGATCTGGTACTTGAGTAAAGTAGAAGTACTCAGATCTTGTACTTGAGTAAAAGTAGAAGTACTCACATCTGGTACTTGAGTAAAGTAGAAGTACTCAGATCTTGTTCTTGAGTAAAGTAGAAGAACTCAGATCTTGTACTTGAGTAAAGTAGAAGTACTCAGGTCTTGTACTTGAGTAAAGTAGAAGTACTCAGATCATGTACTTGAGTAAAAGTAGAAGTACTCACATCTGGTACTTGAGTAAAAGTAGAAGTACTCACATCTGGTACTTGAGTAAAGTAGAAGTACTCAGATCTTGTTCTTGAGTAAAGTAGAAGAACTCAGATCTTGTACTTGAGTAAAAGTAGAAGTACTCAGGTCTTGTACTTGAGTAAAGTAGAAGTACTCAGGTCTTGTACTTGAGTAAAGTAGAAGTACCAGAGTGTAGGAATACTCTGTCACAGTGAAAGTATTCTAAATGTTCCTCCAGTGAAAGTAGAAAGTACTCTCCTCTAAATGTACTTAAAGTAGCGACAGTAAAAGTACTCATTGTTTGATGTAGTGGAGTAGAAGTACACCATTTACCTCTGAATTGTAATGGAGTACAAAGTAGCAAAAACATGGAAATACTCAAGTAAAGTACAAACACTTCGCAACACAGTGAAGTGTTTAACGTCTGCTCATAAAGATCAGTATCTTTGGAGACTTTGTGTTTCATATGAAGCCCAGCCTAGATAGCCAGGTGATGTAATTAGGTAAAACTCATGGGAAAAAACACATAAACATCACACAACTGTTTCCATGGGACGTGCAGAACTCCCTGTTCACCTTTGCACCGAGAGACCCTTGACGCTTATTTTTAACGTCATACAGGAAATAACAAGTGTGTAAAACAGCTAATCAGCTCCTGTTGTCTCCTTGAACTGTCAGAGACATAAACAGAGAGGATAAAGAAATGACAGCATGTTAGGACTGATTCCCAAAGAAGTTTAGTCCTACACACAAAGAAATATAATTACTTCCACACATTACTTCCCAATTTCAATACCTACACTTAAATGAATATAGATTAACATATCCACAGGTGTTGAGTAACGTAAAGTACATTTACTCAAGTACTTTAGTTAAGTACAATTTTGAGGTACAATTTAGTACTTCTACCCCACTATATGTATTTAATACCTTTAGTTGCTAGGCAGATTAGGATTACTGATGGTAAATATAATCAGCCCTTAAATCAGACTGTAGTTCACCTGCAGTAAATCCAGCAGCTACCCTGCAGTATACAAAGCCATTCAAACTAGCTGCACCTTTACCAGCTCTGAGAACACTTTAATGATCAATCATTATAAAACATATCAGAGAGATTATTCTGAAATGGACCAATCAGACAATGACTACTTTTACTGTCACTACTTTAAGTACATTTAGAGGAGAGTACTTTCTACTTTCACTGGAGGAACATTTAGAATACTTTTACTGTGACAGAGTATTCCTACACTCTGGTACTTCTACTTTACTCAAGTACAAGACCTGAGTACTTCTACTTTACTCAAGTACAAGACCTGAGTACTTCTACTTTACTCAAGTACAAGACCTGAGTACTTCTACTTTACTCAAGTACAATATCTGAGTACTTCTACTTTACTCAAGTACAAGATCTGAGTACTTCTACTTTACTCAAGTACAAGATCTGAGTACTTCTACTTTACTCAAGTACAAGACCTGAGTACTTCTACTTTTACTCAAGTACAAGATCTGAGTACTTCTACTTTACTCAAGTACAAGACCTGAGTACTTCTACTTTTACTCAAGTTCAGGATGTGAGTACTTCTACTTTTACTCAAGAACAAGATCTGAGTACTTCTACTTTTACTCAAGTACAAAACCTGAGTACTTCTACTTTTACTCAAGTTCAGGATGTGAGTACTTCTACTTTTACTCAAGAACAAGATCTGAGTACTTCTACTTTTACTCAAGAACAAGATCTGAGTACTTCTACTTTACTCAAGTACAAGATCTGAGTATTTCTACTTTTACTCAAGTTCAGGATGTGAGTACTTCTACTTTTACTCAAGAACAAGACCTGAGTACTTCTACTTTTACTCAAGTACAAGATCTGAGTACTTTTACTTTTACTCAAGAACAAGATCTGAGTACTTCTACTTTTACTCAAGTACAAGACCTGAGTACTTCTACTTTTACTCAAGTACAAGATCTGAGTATTTCTACTTTTACTCAAGTTCAGGATGTGAGTACTTCTACTTTACTCAAGTACAAGATCTGAGTATTTCTACTTTTACTCAAGTTCAGGATGTGAGTACTTCTACTTTTACTCAAGTTCAGGATGTGAGTACTTCTACTTTACTCAAGTACAAGATCTGAGTACTTCTACTTTTACTCAAGTTCAGGATGTGAGTACTTTTCCCACCTCTGCATGTCTGTGCTGTTTTTCTCGACAGGTGAATTTCTCTGCGAGGAATCGAGGATCATCCTATCTTATCTGAAATGTTAAAACAGAGCAGCAGTCATCAGCTTCTGTTCCCGTCTCAAAAAACAAGATATTCGTTTTCCATTTCCCGATAGAGAGAAGTAGACACAGAAAGTCTTTCTGGATTTATTTCTCCTTCGATTCTTCACCCGGCAGACATTCAGAGCATCATGTAGTGCAATGATTTATGATCTTCTCATCAAGATTAAAAAAAGAAACAAGAAAAGGCAAAATAAAAAAACACATTCATCCCAAAACTGAAGGGAAAACGGATTTTCCACATGAAGACATCCAGTGTTAGGAATAACATCTGAATCTGCAGGAAATGTTGGTCCATATTACTATGTGTTATAACCTCCTGAAAGCACTGTTTCATTCTAGTTAAAAGCACTCAGGTCAGTATTGTAAACCCAAATAATTGATAGTCTCCCATTCATATGTTTTCACAAGGTAAGAAATCTACTGACGTTGAGTTTAATTCTCATGTTTGATATACACAATGCATCAGAATGTGATTGTAATTGATTCTAAGCATGCATTAAGTCCTTGAATCAAAGTTAAATATCATTTGTAAGATTTCTGTTGGTCTTGCGGGGATTAAATGTTTTTTCCACTTTGCTTAAAGCACCAAATGACCGCTTAATGCACCTAATTATCACATTTAGATGCTTTATTAAAATAAACTATGATCCGATAGAGGACAGATATGGGTAATTATTAAACAGGTTCTCTCAAGTAATTAATTATAATATATTATGGCTATTGTTTTACATATTCATGAGTGCTTATAGCTGTCATAAATAAGTGGAATAAGCAGATTTTAACGCATTAAAGGAAGGTTATGGAATGTACCGCCAAAACAATAAAAGCAGACAATTTAAAAAACATTAGAGTTAACTTTGTATTATTGTTCTGGTCTTAATCACAGTCACATGATGAAAATCAGGTCCGAATGCCTCGTGTTTATGCTATAAATGCATTGTTACATCACAGCGAGTCTCCACAGTTTAATCTGAAGTGTAAAGACAGAGGGATAACTTGATGCTGTTCTGAGAATAAAAATGCACCTGCACTGAAAAAACTGACACGTTGACTGTTAAATTGGGTTAGATTAAAGCGATTAAATGAAGTGGAAGCTATTTAAACTTAATAGTATTGCTTTAAACTAACCTAAAACATTAACACGACACAATATATTTAATTAAAGCCAATATTCCAGTTTTTTCAGTGTAGAAAAAGGTATTACGAGGGCTTTTCTCTGACAATCACAAGAGTTTTTTTATTTACAGCTCTGATATAGAATGATATATTTTCTCCCTTTGCACTGAAGGGGATGACCAGTGATGTAATGGTTCTTCCTTTTTGCGCAACTGTTAAAAACAGATGAGTACAGTGGTTGTCATCCGTCGTGTGTCATTGTCGTGTGGATTCCTCGGTAAACCACTTCATCACAGGAGCTTTATTCTCCGTCAGCCACTTGATGTTGGCCGTGGTCTTCTCTATCGCCTGCTCCAAGGCCAGGGTGGCCGAGCCGAAGCCAACATGGAGGTTGTCTTCTTTGAATTTCATCAGCTGGAGGAAGAGAAAAAAACAAACATCCAAAGACATTAAGAAAAACGGACTTTCTGAACTGAAACCCTAATTTAGGATGGTGGGAGGGGGGGGGGCTAACATGTGGTACAAACAGCAAGACAGAACAAACAACATCAGGACAAGTTCAAGCAGGAAGACTGGCTCTACATTCATTCACTCCACACCTGCAGTCAGCTGTGATTTCAGGGGTTCATTCTGCAGCCCGCCCCCACCCATCCACCTCCAGTCATCATGCCCAGCACCCAGGAGAGCTAACCCAAAGACCTCATTACACCTGTCTTCATCCCACTTCATCAAATCCAGATTCTGCCGCCTCTTCATTCATTTTTTTGTAAATCTCTAATCCTGGTTTATACTCACGGCTGCATTCCCCCCTTTAGATATAAAGGTCGAGGTGTAATCCCCAGAGACCATTAACATTTCTATCATGTCCTATGAGGAGTGTCTTTCTTCTTATTTAGTTGTAGCTGCATGGGCTGCAAACCTCCTGTAACTCGAACTCCGTGGAGAACCTCCTGGTGACGCCGCTGATGAGATTAGAGAAGGAGAATGATCCTCTTCCATACCTAATAAAGAAAATGAAAGAGGCAGTTAGCTTTGAAGTTGTATTGTGATATAATCAGCGGAAGGAAATCATTCACATCCTGCGGTTGACCTCAGTCTGCAACGCCAGATAAACGTCTCTCTATAAGGAAAAGTCAGGAAACAGTTCTGTCTCAAAAACAAGAACAAAATCAGCTCTTTTAAAAGATAATTCACGCACAAAATGTTCATTATTATACTGATTACTCACACCTTTAATTCTGTTACGATCCCTCAAAATGTCTGTTGTCACTTCCTGTCTCTGTGTTTCCCTCCTGTTTGATTACCTGATGGTGTTCACCTGGTGCCCCAGTGATTCCCTTCCCTCCCCAGCTGTCTCTTGTTCTTGTGATTAGTCTTGTCTGGATTTTAGTTCTGGTTTTTCTTTCAGTTGTTGTTTATTCTTGATGTGGGACGTTTATTCTCGGAGAGAGTTTTGTTTTGCCCGACCCTGCTCCGTGAATTCTGGGTCAATCGACAATAAAGGATTTGTATTTAAATAAACTTCTACAGTATCTACTCTGCTCCCCAGCCTTCTCAATGTTACCGAGAAGTGTATACAAATTAAAAGAAAGTCTTAATGAATGGAAGTAAATGGGGACGTGTTAAACAAGACCCTACAACAAAGGGAAAAAATGTACACACGAATGGTCATTTTGTGTGTCAGGTATGACTTTGATATATATAGGCTTATATTATATTATATTATGACGTGCTGCTACAGCGTCGTTGTCCCAGACTCCTCGAACAGTGCGACATACAGTATACTTAAATAGAAAAGAAAAGAAGAGGAATTCATTACAAAAAATGCAATTGACAAGTGAGGAGTGATCTCTTACGTGTGGAAAAGGTAGCTCCATCTCGCTCTGACGAAGTTCCAGGCCAGCGGCATGCCCACTACGTTTCCTGCGATGCCCTGGATGGTGGAGGTGGCGTCCTGCTTGCGGATTTTCGTTGGGTCTAAGGTGTACTCCAGATACCTGGATCACATTTATTTCAGAGGAACAACATCAGGAGCATGATGAAAGGGTGACACAGGATTTAGTGTTTGTGCTAGCTGTTATCCTGAAGGAGTCCATCGTCAATACTAATGTGTGTTCAGACAGCATGGTGGCTCACTTTAGCCAATGCTTGCACATATTGGGATGATGTTCCCAAGGCATATGTCGCCTGATTGGTAACACCTGTGATGGAAACTTCTGGAGCAATGGAGACGAAACTCAGAGAGACACGGGGAGAGCTGGAACTTTGATGCCAAACACTGAAGGGTTATTCTGAAGTTAACGGCCGGAGAATTGACAAGACATCTGCTGCAGCCACGAGGTGACAGAGCGGTTGCCCGACCAATCCTGAAGATCTGTACTGCAGTACGAGGTTTTAACCAGTTCAGAGGGTATAATCAACATTCTTCAGCGAGACTACACAAATATGGACCATAAATCTAACTAGAGCTGTCGTCCATGGAAAAAAATGTACGTCAGGGAACCTACGCTCCTGATGAGAGGGGCTTCTAGACGTCCCTGAACAATAAACTATCTCATGTCCGCTTGTGCTCGGTCATAGACCGGCATCAACAAGGCGCCCAAGCTGCCCCTCCTTAAGGGAGATTACAGCAACCCCAAGGCCGAAAGACCTATGCCTTGGGAATGCAGACAGAGGAAGGAGAACATTATGAATTAGGTCAAAGGTTAAATAACTAAGCAAAATATTCCCTAACAAATGCAAACGAACAACTAGCAATGGAAGTCTCAAATACAGTTTGAATGATTATAAAATGTCTTCTCCCACAAATTTAAGCAAATTGAGGAGTTTACCATTATACGTTTTTAAGCTGTCGGTGATTTTACATTGAACATGCGGATTCTCCAACGTACCTGTTTAGTAGCCACGGTGCTTTGGCGCAGGCCATGGCCGCACGTAGCCTGGAGGCTTCAGATGCCAGGGTGGCGTTCTTGAACATTTTCCAGGCAAAGTCCCACTCCTCCACACCTCCAAGAGCTATGGCATGGCAGTAAACTGTGCTTTTCAAGTTGGGATGGATCCTGGTCAAAAGATTATGAAATAAGAATGAGCCTTGAACACAATGACTACATCGTTAGCTAGATACCGCTAACGACTGTAGGGTTGTTTTACTAGCAAGCTGCGACGAATTAACACAAACTGCACAAATAGCCAAATCTGTTCAACTATATGAAATCCTAAATGGATGTAAGTGGTTTGTACTCACGGGTTCAGATGTGGATTTTCCATCCACTCTCCAAACCAGCTTTGGATTAGCTCCCTGCAGCCCTTCACCCCCAAACTGCATGCCATTCCAATAGCATTGATCTCATTATACCTGAGAAGGGAAATGGTCAAAGAAATGCAATATAGCATGACTAAACCCAATGTGAGTGAGAGTTGTGCATTGAATATATATATATATATATTGCATTGAATTAAATTGCTTCACCAACGGTAAGTCACCTGCTTCTTAAAAATACATCTTCTGGTGCACGAATTCTTACTGGTCAGTGTGTCCTGTAGGTACTTTGGTCCAGTTAGCTGTTATCGTCTTGAAGTACTCAAAAAGGGGTTGGATTTGTTGCTTGAAGTACGACTAAAATGGAGATATATCAGCAACTGTTTTATATCCATTGGATTTACACTTTGACTTTTTACATTTCTCCTGCTAGTATCAGAGGATGCAGTAAAGAGTGGTGCAGCGATAATGTATTTCAGGAGGCCGAGTCAAACATTAGCATCACAAGGGCTCCATTGACAAAAAGCAAAGGTCACTTGACTTCACGTCACCACCGCTAAGCTAAAGGCGGCTAATGTTGGGCTATAAAGGAACTACAGCACGGTCACATGACTTCACGTCACCACCGCTAAGCTAAAGGAGGCTAATGTTGGGCTATAAAGGAACTACAGCACGGTCACATGACTTCACGTCACCACCGCTAAGCTAAAGGCGGCTAATGTTGGGCTATAAAGGAACTACAGCACGGTCACATGACTTCACGTCACCACCGCTAAGCTAAAGGCGGCTAATGTTGGGCTATAAAGGAACTACAGCACGGTCACATGACTTCACGTCACCACCGCTAAGCTAAAGGAGGCTAATGTTGGGCTATAAAGGAACTACAGCACGGTCACATGACTTCACCTCACCACCGCTAAGCTAAAGGAGGCTAATGTTGGGCTATAAAGGAACTACAGCACGGTCACATGACTTCACGTCACCACCGCTAAGCTAAAGGCGGCTAATGTTGGGCTATAAAGGAACTACAGCACGGTCACATGACTTCACGTCACCACCGCTAAGCTAAAGGAGGCTAATGTTGGGCTATAAAGGAACTACAGCACGGTCACATGACTTCACGTCACCACCGCTAAGCTAAAGGCGGCTAATGTTGGGCTATAAAGGAACTACAGCACGGTCACATGACTTCACGTCACCACCGCTAAGCTAAAGGAGGCTAATGTTGGGCTATAAAGGAACTACAGCACGGTCACATGACTTCACCTCACCACCGCTAAGCTAAAGGCGGCTAACGTTGGTTGTGAGGGCATTTAGTCGTCTCATTTGACACCAGTGGAGTATTTACTGACGTAATTTATTTTAACGAGCATGATAATCTCTTCAGCTTGTGTTAACCACAGACCTTATTTAATTTCTGGGTTTTAGGACTCATTCCTGCACCACTCTTTTAGTATTAATCAGTTTTACCTGTAAAGATCCGTAGACTTCCGTGCGGTCGAACATGAGGATGTAGTAGTTGAGGTTTTTCAGGGCAGACTCCCAGGGGATGTAGTCTCTTTCATTAGACAGGTATTTGGTCGTTCTCAGGGCCAATGTTGTATTGATTATTTTGGCTCTACACAAAGGAAACAATATTTGCAGACACACAATGTGTAAAGGATTTAATATTTTAAATACTTACCCATCTTTACCTTGCTAGGTTGAACGCATCATCGATGATCTGTGCTCTGTTGATGATTGATAAAGCCTGGAAAATTTTAAAAAAGACATTTAACACGACCATAATTTGAGACCAAAAGAAAATCCAATGCCAAAACTAGCACATTTTTGATTAAAAATAACCAACAAAACCTCCATTTGTGAAACAGGAACTAGTTAAATTCAATCAGATCCAAATGTGTTTCATAAAGCATTTTCATTTAGTCCACATGTTGCCCACTGACCAACTCTGTACTGTAGGTCCATTATCCTTGGTCAAAAATAAATGTGATTTGTTTGGTTTATGTATGATTTAGGATTACTTAGTGCTATGTAATTGGCCATTGTTCCAAATCCCAGCCTCCATTATAGCGTACTAATGACACAAATATTGAGTGTACGAGTCAGAAACTGTTAGAATACATCTCTCTGGAACTTAAGTTGACCAAACATTGAGTTTAATTGACCGGAAAATAATCACCAACTATATTGATAATTGATCAATTGTCCAAGTGAAATGTTGACAAAGTGGAGGAAAAGGCTGTTTTCAGTCTCACATATCAGAATGTTTGATGGTTTTTCTGTTGTATTTCAAATTTAACGGACAAAACAAGTCTTTTTTTTGTACTATTTAACTGATAAGAATAAAGTATCAGCAGAGGAATCGATGTAAAACTTACTGTATTACCTCTGAATGCATTGAATTCAGAACCTTTGTCAACAGGCGCGTGACTCACCTGATGGTTTGTGTTGAGCAGCGAGAGGAGACGATCCCAGTTGTCCAGATCATAGTTCACCCTGAAGTACCCGGATACATTTGTGTTGGCCAGCACCCAGTCCTCTCCTGAAACCCTCATCATGTCATGGGTGTCTGGTGGGGAATATTAAAGACAACTACTCAAATACGCAGTTATTCCAGTGACCAGTGGAAGGTTAAGTGTCAGTAAGCTCTTCTTTAGTATTCAGATATATAATAGAAGCACAGCTGGTTTTACTACGACCATACCTGTCTTTTGAAGGAGCCAGTACTGTTGCTGCTCTACGCCTGTCTTCATCCATTTAATGGGGACAAACCATGTGTAACTGGACACAAACACAGATAAAGACAGTGAGTTTCTGGCCATGCTATACGGCTTTCGGTATGGCAAAGATCGGCTGATAGTTTGCCGTAAAAGAGCATGAATGCCTCAACACTTGGTAGAGATATTTACAGTCTCCAGAGGATGAGTCTTACCAACATTAATTATCCCCTGGTTTTTTTATTGAGCACAAAAACAAGGGGCACATTTGTTGTGGATTGGAGTAAAATGTCTTATTTATTGGGTGCATTCGTGCAATACGTTTCCAACAGCCCTTTAACGGCTTTCAGGATGTGCCAAAGTGCAGCCAAATCTTGTACAGATATACATGTTCCCCAGAGGATGAATCTTTTCATCTAGCACAAAAACAAGGCTCACAGTTTTGGGGATTTGAGTAAAATGTCCTAACCATTGGATGGATTTGCTGGGTATGTTAATGCAATGCTAAGAATATGTCCCTTGAACTCTTCTTTACTATTCTACCCAAGGTACAAATGATGTGTCATATCCGCATGTTAGCATACCCATGCTGGCGTTTAATTTGGGGGACAGCATGTTGTTCTCACTCTCTGCTTTGAGCAATAGCTTTCAAAAAGTCATTCACTCACTTCCAACAAAATCTATTGGTATATAATTCATATGATGAGATTGAAGTCAGCATATAGGGAAGAGTTTGGGGGTCCTAAACTCTTCCCTTCACCAAGAAGATAGTTGAATGTAAAACTAAAATGTATACATATTTCCCAGTAGCTTTAAAGTAATACCACTTCCAGAGACGTTGACTCGTTTTGTTTTGTAGACCTATATGTGGACCTTTATTTTGAAAAGACTGAATGCGTGTTGTTCGACATTCTCAGGAAAAAAACCCAAATTTTATGGAATTTCATTTTGTATACAAACTATTTTATGTATGAGCACCGTTTGGGTTTGTGCTTCAGATCCAAGCGACGGATACTACCTGAACCGATCTCTTAAATGATGGTATACTTTGACCTAGCATGAAGGGACTCCTACCTGAACTCAGAGGGTCTCTCAACTACAGAGTCAGGATCCACCAGGAAGTGCTGCTGGGTAACACTTCCTGTCCGTGTGTCAATGGTGACCACTGGGAAGCCCATCTGGAGAGTCCAGCGGTTCATGATGTCGTGGACGGTGTGAGGGATGTGGACACTTGGTGTGTTTTCGACCGCCTGACAATAAACAGACGGTCACAGGAAATTGGGATGAGGGCTTTCCTTAAAGATAAGGACGGTTTTGAACTTGATGGATCAATAACTCAGACACAAAACATTCTGGAAGACACGAATAATGTCTCCTAAGAACCGTAGTACTGTCAACAATGAGCCTTATATCTATCAAAGCAAGCAGATACAACCGTCCTCTGATCTGCTGCAAGATGAGCTTTTGTTTGATACCTCTATCTCCAAGAATATATAAAAGGACTTGAGGAAATGTCCTTTGCACCATTGCACATGTGTGACTTTTGCAAACATACTGACCTGCTGCAGATGGTCCCACAGGTCTGTGTACACCGTGTTGCTGAATGCAAACGTGTTCAGGTAAGACTGAGAAGAGAAATGATGAGCAGGTCAAGCATCAAGCATGTTGTAGTTAAGATGCTAAAACCAAATTAGACCAGTGGTTCCCAGTCTTTATTGAGTATTTTAGTGATTGCAACCCCCCTCTCTTCCCATGCCAACACATTGATCGTTCACACACTGTCTGCACACATTTAGGGCTGCAAGATTTGGAGAAAATTACTTATTGCGATGATTTTTGACAGATATTGCAATTGGGATATGGTGGTATTTTAAATGGGAATGACCACTTGTGCATCATTACTGCCATTATCATTGAAAGATATAGAATTCTCTGCACCAAACAACTATTTCTAGTACAGTAGTTTCTAGGCTTGGTCTCAGCAGCACCAAAAATCTTTAAAAAATCTGAAGTTGGGAAAATATTGGGAGACACGAAGTGAGAAGATGGTTAGAGCCACATGAAGGAGTTAGAGTAATGAGGAAATAGTGGGACATTTCAAAAGTCGACATTTAGAAAATAATTGCGGAAATAAATAAAAAATTCAGATCTTTTAGGAAAAAGGGTTAATTTGGAGATAGATTTGGGAAAAAAAGGCAGATCATTTTGAAAAAAGAATTGCATATTCAAGAAAGTCGAAAGTTCGAAAAGACAATGAAAAGGAAAAGAAATCGGGAGACAAAAAGTGTGAATTTTATAGACGATGATTAGGGCCACAGAAGGAGTTAAAAGGGGAACAATTTAAAAGTCGCAATTTAGAAGAAAAAAAAGGCAGAAATTTGAAAAAATAATCAGCCATTTTTAAAAGTCAGATCTTTGAGGGAAAAAGTAACACATTTTGCATTTGACAAAAAACAGGCTTCATACAATTTGGATATTACACCAGCACATACAGTGGTATGCAAAAGTTTGGGCACCCCTCTGAGATTTCATGACAATTTGCTTTTCCTTTATAATAGAAGATCACAGCAACAACATTTGTTTTCCTACAAAGATGTAGACGTTTTAGTGTTTTCCAGACCAAAATTCTTAGGGTAGCATTACATAGTTTTATTATAATAAAATAAAATGCAAAAAATGGGATGTGCAAAAGTTTGGGCACCCTTATAAATAGCATTCATTTCAACACCTGTACGGATTTATAGCTGACAGGTTGCTGCACAAAATTGCTTTGATTAGCTCATTAGACCTTCAATTACAAAGACAGGTGGAACCAATCATGAAAAAGGCTATTTAACATAGGTAATAGCTGGCTGTGCCTGGCCTAGGTTCTTTCTTAGGGAGTGGCAAGATGGGGACCTCAAAACAACTCTCCACTGACCTGAAAGCTAAGATAATCCAACATTATAAATTAGGAGAAGGGTACAAAAAATTATCTGACAGGTTTAAACTGTCTGTCTCCACAGTCAGAAACGTAGTTGTGAAATGGAAGGCCACAGGAACAGTCCGTGTGAAGGAAAGATGTGGTAGGCCGACAAAAATAGGGGAAAGGCACAGGCGAAGGATGGTGAAAATGGTCACAGAGAAGCCACAGACCACCTCCAGAGAACTACAACAACATCTGGCTGCTGATGGTGTAGTTGTTCACCGTTCCACAATCCAGCGTACTTTGCACCAGGAAGAGCTCATTGGAAGGGTGATGTGCAAAAAGCCTTTCCTGAGTGTTAATCACAAGAAGAGTCGCATGAGGTATGCAAAAGCACATCTGGACAAGCCAGAAGCATTTTGGAACAAAATACTGTGGTCAGATGAGACCAAGATTGAGTTATTTGGTCATAACATGAACAGGTATGCATGGCGAAAAAAACACACTGCATTCAATGAAAAGAACTTGTTGCCCACTGTAAAATTTGGTGGAGGATCTATCATGTTATGGGGCTGTGTGGCTAGCACAGGTACTGGAAAACTTGTTAAAGTTGAGGGCCACATGAATTCCTTACAGTACCAGGAGATTCTTGACAAGAATGTTCTAGAGTCAGTCACAAAGTTGAAGCTACGCCGGGGTTGGATTTTTCAGCAGGACAATGATCCTAAGCACCGATCAAAATCCACCAAGGAATTCATGCAGAAGCACAGGTACAATGTTCTGGAATGGCCATCCCAGTCCCCAGACCTTAACATCATTGAAAATGTATGGATTTATTTGAAGAAGGCTGTCCATGCACGGAGGCCAAGAAACCTGACTGAACTGGAGACGTTTTGTGTGGAAGAATGGGCCAAAATACCACCTGCCAGGCTTAAGGGACTTGTCTGTGGCTACAGGAGGCGTCTACAGGCCGTTATTGCAGCAAAAGGAGGCAATACTAAATATTAATGGAATTATTTCTTAGGGGTGCCCAAATTTATGCACATGCCTATTTTTGTTTGAATGCACATAAACATGTTTCTGTTTGACCAATAAAAGTTATTTCACTACTGAGATGTTTCTGTTACCATAAGGTATAACATATGTTAAAATGAAGTTGCTGCTTCAAAAGCTCAGCAAGTGACAAACTGATGCAGTGGTTTTCCTAAGGGGTGCCCAAACTTTTGCATACCACTGTATATTGTAATTTTGCTAAATGGTATTAAATGTGCAGCACTACACTCGATGCTTGCAGGTAGCTGAATGCTCATTGGTGTCAACTCTTTTTATTGGTACAGCACCGGCAATTTAATGCTAAAGAAATGTTCCCTTTTTTTGTTCAACAACCATCTGGCGTCCCTCAGAAATGATCTGGCTTTCGGGTCCCGACCCCCAGGTTGAGAACCACTTTTATTCGACTACATGTTTTGAAATCATAGCGCCATTAGTCAGAGTCTAACCACAGCACACACACACACACACACACACACACCCACACACACACACACACACACACACACACACACACACACACACACACACACACACACACACACACACACACACACACACACACTTCCGTCAGAGTTACAGTAAGGATGTGGTTTGATTTATCATACCCACAAACTCTGTCAAGGTTACACACCCAACCTCACACACACAAACACAAACACAGTAACAGTAACAGGGGAAGTAGTTCATAAGCGGTAAGTCCTTATACTCACACTGAGGCCTCTGGCAAACACCGGCTCAGTGAGGAACTCCGACAGCATCCTGAGCACCGCCGCTCCCTGAGAGAAAGACGCCAACAAACCGTGAAAAAGAGGCTGGTTTAACTTTCCTGTAGCAGCAGATTCTGTGTATGCGCGCAGTGAGAGGAGCGGACCTTGCTGTAGGAGATGGTGTTGAACATCTCGCTGATCTGAGCCGGAGTGTTGACCTCGTCCTCTCGACGGGACAGCGGGTGAGAGGAGGCGAGAGCGTCCACAGCGAAGACTTTGTGGACGTCATACAGCACGATGTGATCTTTCTGCAGCCAGGGACAGAACATCCCAGACAGATGGAGGCTATCATTCAGTCTTTACGGTAGATTTAGCTACATCGGCAGGTACGCAGATAACAGTCAACATAGTCTCTATCACAGGTGCAAATGTAAAGACATATCAAAGCAAGAATCAACATATAAATACCCGCACATTCATCAGGACAGCTACCACATTTCATCTCCCCCATTTAGCTGACACTTTGATCTGATGCAACTTACAAGAGGTGTATTCAACCAACTTTAAAGCTATTTTACTAATTGATCTATAAATGTCTGTGGGACGTCGTTGAATTTAAAAGAAGAGGCTCTCTGAAGCTCTTACGATGTTCCAGGTGGGCTCGGCATAGTCCGCTCCAAGGTATTCCACGTACGACGCAAAGCCCTCGTTCAACCACAGGTCGTTCCACCACTGCAGAGTCACCAGGTTTCCAAACCACTGAAAAGAAGACGTGAAGACCCATGAAACTGTCTGGTAGTGATTTAAGATTCTAACCAACATTAAAACAACACTAAAGAAGAAGGGTCTTAAAAGCGACAGCTACCTTTAGCGCAAGCTTTTATACATTTTGTTATTCAAATTGTTATTTGAGGCCTTGTCACTAAATGGTATAGGAATATATATGCACTTTCCAATGCTGTCTGGAGTCTGAATCTTTTGTGCATTTTGGGTTAAAGCATCAGCTGATTGAAATGTAATGTAATCCAAGAGACTGACAGTAAGTGAACCGAGAAGATTCAAACACAGCAAGAATCCTGCAGGAATATTAGCTTCAAAACATCCAAACTTTGTGAAATGCTCCAACCTGCAAAATAAAGATCTACTCCTCTCTGTGAGTTTCTTTTAAATCACTTTCAATCAAAGGTGGGTGTCAGTTTCTCAGTGTGAGAGATATCTGCTGTGTAAATATCTGCCTTTTATCCATTATAAAGGAGCAATCGATGAAAATGTTTTCTAAAAGCTTGAACCAGTCACTCAAAATAAAAGCTTCATTTGCGAAGTTATCAGCCAACGATTGAGAACAACCATCCTGATCTGGTTTCTAAATGCATCCCTTCCTGACCTGGTGGGTTGTCCCGTTGCAGGTGTGGTTATGAGCAGGGCCGAGGATTTCCACATTATTTTTTGTCTTAAAAGTTTTAATTATTTTTTTTGGTTTACCTGTAAAAATGATGTGATTATTATTATTATTTGTATTATTAGTATTATTAGTATAAGTATTGATTTATTATTATTTAATATAATTTTAAAATTATTATTATTTTCATTTTTATATATTATTTTTATTATTATTATTTTTTAATTAATTAAATATATATATATATAATTAAATATATTATATATTTTAAAGGTATATATATGTTTTTATTATTATTTGATTTGATTTCTAAAGAGAAGAATTTCCTTTATCTTTAACGAGGCAAATATCACGACCGCTGACGACTATGAAATTAACTCTGTATGACTTTCGATTTGCAGGTTTGCAAAGGGAGGGAGGACTAGAAAAGCTTTCATGCTTCTCCTTTCCCCTTTTGAACATGAACTTTATTTTTCTACTTTGTAAAAAAACATTTGTTAACATGTTCAATAAATTGACTTGGAGGAAGAATGTGTGTTTTTGACTTTTACATGAACCATCCTGAGAAAACCCCCAGCCTCAGACGCTCCACATCCCTTCTGGTGACAGGCTTTAAACACATTGCCCGGTACGCAGGGCTAATGTGTCCCCAGGTGAGGATCTGTCATCCCGCTCTGCAGAGGAAGCTGTTGGCTGATGGTGTGTTTACACAAGCCTGGAGCTGGGAGTTATTCTACACCACATGAATGCTCTGATTAT
This sequence comes from Eleginops maclovinus, assembly GCF_036324505.1. Lineage (NCBI taxonomy): Eukaryota > Metazoa > Chordata > Actinopteri > Perciformes > Eleginopidae > Eleginops > Eleginops maclovinus. The sequence goes on along the minus strand of NC_086352.1, from coordinate 6,149,348 downwards.
TAGGCTCATTGGCTGGGGGTGTGATTTGCTCACCATATGTGCGAGTTCATGGGAGATGACGGTGGTGATCCTCTCTTTGTTTCCAGTGGAGGACATGACGCGGTCGTACAGCAGGGCGGTCTCTCGGTATGTGACCAGACCCCAGTTCTCCATCGCCCCGGCGTTAAAGTCAGGCAGAGCGATCTGATCTGGGGAGGACACGGGAAAGGACATCAGAATGGACCATCCATGAGCACCATAAAGCCATTGTCAATATTACAGAAAAGAGCAGTAAGAGTCAGGACTGTTGAAGCGTAAAGACATAGTGGAGTTGCAGACAGCAAGCGGAGTATTACCAGAACGTTTACAAAAAATAAAGACCAGAAGGAAATGTAATCTTAAGCATCCTTACGCACAGCTCCGTGTTGCTGTGTAGTGGTTTCAGGACTTTTTAAATGATTATCTGATAGCTTTTTATGATTTGAGTTCAATCGTTGGGTTTAATTTCTAGCTTTGCTTGTTGGCCCTTATTCTGCATCCCTTTGTAGGTCATTTTGTGTGTCTCTTGTAGTTTTTTGTAGCAGTCTAGTGTCTCTGTTCAGTTCTATTTTGTTGATAACAATTGATTACCAATAGACCCTACCTCATGGTAATCATTTGCAGTCATTTTGTGTATCTTTGTGGATGTTTTTGTGAGTCTCATTGTGTGTTTTTGCAGTATTTTGTAGTTGTTAATTGTGTTTTTTGTTGTCATTCTGTGTCTTTTTGTGGTTCCCCCTATTTTAGAGTTGTTATAAGTGTGTTTGTAGTTGTATTACATGTCTATGTTGTTGCTAAGTGTGTTTTTGCAGTTATTATTGTTTCTCTTTGGGGTTTTTTGGCCCTTTTTATATTCATTATGAGTATCATTGTTAAAAGAAGAAGAAGAAGAAGTCCCTATGGACTTTGCCACCACCACGCTAAGCCTATAAGAATCTTCAGCGTGTTTATAGACCCTTAGTCTTTTTGATTCACCATTTGTATTTCCTCTTAATGTTGTTGTTTGTCTGAGAAACACAAATAGATTGTACTCTCTCGACACGTTGACGTACCTGACTTGGAGAGTGGATACGATGTGTTGTAGTATTGCTCGTAGAACTGAAGGATCGGCCCTGTGACGTTCAGAGCGTAATCCCCCTGGTGGTCATGAATCGCTTTCCTGCGAGCCCAGATTCGGATCTGCAAATTAATTTAACAGATTTAGGTCCACATTAACAACTACAAAACAGCTTTCTCTCGTTAAAAACTTTACATTCTGGGATTAACAGGAATATAATCTGACCCCTGACAACGTGGCTTCAGTTTGCAGGTCGATCATTTTATGTTTAATCAATTTAAATGTGTCTTTGCATCACTGCAGATCTGCTGTAAGCTAGCTCGCTAACGTAGCTAACCGAGTCATTTCAGATATCCTGACAAACACTTCCAGTTCTGAGACAGAGACCAGCTTTATGATCCTGAACGTCACCCAGCGCTCCGGTCCCAGCTGTGTGCGTCTCTGTCCCCTGGTCTCCAGTTGTGTGCGTCTCTGTCCCCTGGTATCCAGTTGTGTGCGTCTCTGTCCCCTGGTCTCCAGCTGTGTGCATCTCTGTCCCCTGGTCTCCAGCTGTGTGCGTCTCCACCCCCTGGTCTCCAGCTCTGTCCCCTGGTCTCCAGCTGTGTGCGTCTCTGTCCCCTGGTCTCCAGCTGTGTGCATCTCTGTCCCCTGGTCTCCAGCTGTGTGCGTCTCTGTCCCCCGGTCTCCAGCTGTGTGCGTCTCTGTCCCCTGGTCTCCAGCTGTGTGAGTTTCTGTCCCCTGGTCTCCAGCTGGTCTCCAGCTGTGTGCGTCTCTGTCCCCTGGTCTCCAGCTGTGTGCGTCTCTGTCCCCTGGTATCCAGCTGTGTGCATCTCTGTCCCCTGGTCTCCAGCTGTGTGCGTCTCCGTCCCCTGGTCTCCAGCTCTGTCCCCTGGTCTCCAGCTGTGTGCGTCTCTGTCCCCTGGTCTCCAGCTGTGTGCGTCTCTGTCCCCTGGTCTGCAGCTGTGTGCGTCTCTGTCCCCTGGTCTCCAGCTGTGTGCATCTCGGTCCCCTGGTCTCCAGCTGTGTGCGTCTCTGTCCCCTGGTCTCCAGCTGTGTGCGTCTCTGTCCCCTGGTCTCCAGCTGTGTGCATCTTGGTCCCCTGGTCTCCAGCTGTGTGCGTCTCTGTTCCCTGGTCTCCAGCTGTGTGCATCTCTGTCCCCTGGTCTCCAGCTGTGTGCATCTCTGTCCCCTGGTCTCCAGCTCTGTCCCCTGGTCTCCAGCTCTGTCCCCTGGTCTCCAGCTGTGTGCCTCTCTGTCCCCCGGTCTCCAGCTGTGTGCGTCTCTGTCCCCTGGTCTCCAGCTGTGTGCCTCTCTGTCCCCTGGTCTCCAGCTCTGTCCCCTGGTCTCCAGCTGTGTGCGTCTCTGTTCCCTGGTCTCCAGCTGTGTGCATCTCTGTCCCCTGGTCTCCAGCTGTGTGCATCTCTGTCCCCTGGTCTCCAGCTGTGTGCGTCTCCGTCCCCTGGTCTCCAGCTCTGTCCCCTGGTCTCCAGCTGTGTGCGTCTCTGTCCCCTGGTCTCCAGCTGTGTGCGTCTCTGTCCCCTGGTCTGCAGCTGTGTGCGTCTCTGTCCCCTGGTCTCCAGCTGTGTGCATCTCGGTCCCCTGGTCTCCAGCTGTGTGCGTCTCTGTCCCCTGGTCTCCAGCTGTGTGCGTCTCTGTCCCCTGGTCTCCAGCTGTGTGCATCTTGGTCCCCTGGTCTCCAGCTGTGTGCGTCTCTGTTCCCTGGTCTCCAGCTGTGTGCATCTCTGTCCCCTGGTCTCCAGCTGTGTGCATCTCTGTCCCCTGGTCTCCAGCTCTGTCCCCTGGTCTCCAGCTCTGTCCCCTGGTCTCCAGCTGTGTGCCTCTCTGTCCCCCGGTCTCCAGCTGTGTGCGTCTCTGTCCCCTGGTCTCCAGCTGTGTGCCTCTCTGTCCCCTGGTCTCCAGCTCTGTCCCCTGGTCTCCAGCTGTGTGCGTCTCTGTTCCCTGGTCTCCAGCTGTGTGCATCTCTGTCCCCTGGTCTCCAGCTGTGTGCATCTCTGTCCCCTGGTCTCCAGCTGTGTGCGTCTCTGTCCCCTGGTCTCCAGCTGTGTGCGTCTCTGTCCCCTGGTCTCCAGCTGTGTGCATCTCTGTCCCCTGGTCTCCAGCTGTGTGCGTCTCTGTCCCCTGGTCTCCAGTTGTGTGCGTCTCACGCTGCTGAATGTTTTCTAAATGCTTCGTGTGTTTTGTGATTTTGTATTTGCATGGTTTCTGAAGCTGCAGCTCGTTTCTACCAATTGAAATCCTTCCAAAATATAGAGTCAAAATATCAAGTGTCATAAAATGGAAATACTCCAGTAAAGCTCCGTAAAAGCAAACTGGTACAGTCTCTGACCACACTTTTCTAAATCTCACCAACAGTCTGTTGTTCAGGTTTGAATCGACGTCCACAAAGTCACAGACGATAAAGGCCAGCAGGTACGTGGACATCCTCTCCGTGGGCTCGAACGTCGTCACTCTGACGGGAACGCCGTTGATGATGGCGTCTGTAGAGCCTGTTCAGAGAGAGACATCGTGTAGTTCCTCATTTAGTTATCGTCTCAAACAGGGCAAACAGGTAAGGTTTCTGAAGTTTGCTCTCTTTGAAATATATGTTTTTTTATTTCCATAAATAAAAAAGTACTGTTTTCAGTTACTTCTTGTTATTATTTATAGCATGTCAAATATTGTCCATTTAACCACCAAAAGTGGTCAAAACCTTCCAAAAAGTTTACTTTTAACAGGGTTTGAGGAGCTACTATACAAGTTCAACTACAGCATATCTGCTCTGGGAGAAATGTGCTTTAGTTTTAGTACCAAAGAAAGAAAAAGGTCAGACGACCGAAACAATTATCAAATGATCAATTACGTAATTGATCAAATTGTGTCTGTGCAAATGTTGTGGTATTTAAGTACTAAAATAACTCTGAGATATGTATTTAGTTGAACCACAAGCAAGGTACTGCCAAGTGCTAATTAAAACACCATGCTTTCCGGTTCTGCTCTGATTTTACTCTCTGCTTTTGGACTTGGAAACGAACCGGTCTCGACGCCGTTGGACAGAGCCACGAAGCCTCTCTCATGAGTGATGGTGACGTTGAAGGAGGCTTTCATGGCCGGCTCGTCGAAGCAAGGGAAGGTTTTCCTGGCAAACGTAGCCTGCATCTGTGAGGTAGCGACAACTCTGCAAAAATGTTCAAATTAAACATTAACACGAAATAGAGGAGAAGTATTCCCACCAAGAGGAACACTGCGTGACTGCTAGAGGTACGTTTCATAAAAAACTATGGAAGTTGTAGTGATGTCTTCCACATGTTTTAGAACAGCTCAAAGAGGATAAGGCTAAGTCCTGATAGTCACTGAGTCAACAGTCTCTACTTTAAAGAGTCCTCTCCTGCTGATGTTCAGGTGTATATCAGTATGTAGTGTCTCTACTTTAAAGAGTCCTCTCCTGCTGATGTTCAGGTGTATATCAGTATGTAGAGTCTCTACTTTAAAGAGTCCTCTCCTGCTGATGTTCAGGTGTATATCAGTATGTAGTGTCTCTACTTTAAAGAGTCCTCTCCTGCTGATGTTCAGGTGTATATCAGTATGTAGTGTCTCTACTTTAAAGAGTCCTCTCCTGCTGATGTTCAGGTGTATATCAGTATGTAGTGTCTCTACTTTAAAGAGTCCTCTCCTGCTGATGTTCAGGTGTATATCAGTATGTAGTGTCTCTACTTTAAAGAGTCCTCTCCTGCTGATGTTATATGTATATTAGTATGTAGCATTCCAGTTTGCTCTGATTGGTTAGCCAGCTCTGTTGTGATTGGTCAACAGCTTAGAGATGTCCCGCCCTTTGGTCATGAGAGTAATCCGACTGCTGGCATGGGAAACTGACAGGTCCCGTTCAACCCTTACTCCTGTAAGCCCAATGATCCTGCAGCACTAAGCTGAATCTTTACTCACTTCTTCACACCATCATCCGTGTATTCACTCCTGTAGAAGCCCTCCAGGTCGTCTGCCAGCTCCCCCTGAAACTGAGTGAACAGCACATACGTCGCTCCAACACTCAGTCTGCGACTTAACTGCAGAACCAAGAACTCCGTCTTCACTACGAGCCACGACCTCAGTATGGACGGTGCAGAGGCTTCCCCCAGGGCCCTCAGCTTAGCGTGATGCCCGTCGAAGCTGGTGAGGTTCAGCTTGTTGGAGTGGATGATGATGAGGTCCGTTTCCTTCACACATCTGAACACCACCGAAGAGTCTCCGGTGAAGATGTAGAGGCCGTTAGCGTCGGGCTTCAGCCGGGGCCACAGGTTGACTCCATAGGAGATGGGAACAAGGGATGCTGGGAGTCTGTAGTGGTCCCAGGGCTCTTTTGGGGTGGAGGGCGTAGTGATGGGTATACTGGTGCTACCCGTTGCTCCATCCTCAGTGTTGCCTCCTCGCTTCTTGGCCTTTTCGTTATCGTAGGCGACGGATAACGCGATGATCGTAGCCAGAGCAATGGCCGCCAGCACCAGCAGCCCCAGGCCCACATTTTTACTGACGTAGATCACTTTCCCCATGTTTGTTTTTCGGACGGCACTGGAGTCTCTCAGTCGGTGTTCGTGCAGCACAGCAGGTGTCCTCAGTTAATGGTTCAGCTATTAATGTGGCACGAAAGACATTTTCATAACTCCTGAGGAGAAAAGAAAACAGGGGGAATGTCGTTTAGTCTGCAACTCGGACAGGAAGCGTGCACCATGAGCGTTCGTGTTAGTGGTGCCATGTAACCTGTGAGCTTATTCAATCACGTAGAGGTAGAGTTTTGAAGTAATAACAGGTGATAATCAAAAGTATTGTGCGTTTAAAAACATTTTTGGATATAAAAAGACAAGTGCTACGTAATAATATCACCTTTAATTGACTCGTCAAGGGAGCTGCTTTATTTTAAACTAAGAGCTATTACTCTAATTAAATCAGTTTATAGCACGCTTGGATTTCATTTCACCAAGTGTTCCTACGCTCACCTTTTTTGTATATTAATATTGTAAATGATATGTACATATGAAAAAATAACTCCTGGTGTGTTATTCACGTCTTTGCAAAATAAACGTCCTTTTATTTACCTTTAATGTTTTATTTATTACTGACAATAAATAAATCAAAGCTTTTGAAAGACATGATGAATTTGGTTTATCAAATCAGCTTCCCTGATTGTTTTTATTCAGAATTACATTTAATTAATTCTTTCTCCTTTTTTATCTTACGTTGCATTGAACCGTACGACTTCACTTTTCAGGGAAGATGTTTAGATTTTATATCAAAATCCCTTATACTACCTGGGATTGAATTTGTGCTTCACCTTCTTGAAAATCGAGAAACACAAAGCATTAATCTTCTGATTTATTTATGTGTATTGTTTTTTCGCTAATTAAAAATAATGATAATAATATTTAAAACAAATCCTATTCTTTATTACATTTATTATATATTTTTTAGCCTTTTTCTAATGTATTTAATAAATATTTATTCTGTATTTTTGTTTATATTTGTTTACTTCCGCGTCAGGTCAATTACCTGCTTTTCCATTCTGGGTTCATCCTTTACTTTTGATAACCGTGCAAGTGGAAAATAACAGCCACGATATTATCTAAATGATTTTACAACGAGGAAGCAGACCTGCTGACTGCCTCTCAGGTTCAGCTGAACACAACTGGATCAGAGCAGAGATCCCAGTGTGACCTCATAAAACTCACTCTGGTTAATCATCCTATTGATAACCAGCTGAGATTCATCCTGACGCACTTCAATGTTCCCTGAGGCTTTTTATAAAGTCCTTCCTGAAACGATACGACCATAAAGGGCATTTATGATCTGAACATCAATAAGAAATATATAATAAAGAGACGATATAAAATGTGGCTTCATAACTAAGTGAGTAATTAAACCCATCAGATTCCCATATAGCTGCAGAAATCTGATGAAGACGGTACGGTGGCCGACAGGTGCAAACGAGTCACAACAATCCAAATCATTTAGATTCAGAGAAACGAGCTGCAACCTCGAAACCTATGCACATATACAAACACACATCTACAATTCCCTCCCCAGTCACAACCGAAAGGCCATTTAATTCATCAACCCTTTGTTGTTCCGCTTCTGATTGTATCTATTTAATTGGTGAATGTTTTCTAAATGCTGCATATGTTGTCAGGTTGGTTGAAGATGTTCCTCCCCTTGTATGTGTTCTAACTATCTGTGCACCTTTACCCCATCTGATTTATTTATTTATTGTTTTGATTGGTGTGAAGCCAAAGGGCGGGTGGCTTCCCTTGGCATGGCCCTGACTTATCACAGGTAGGCAGGGGCACGACGGCAGCCTCATCTGATTGGTCAATCCCTCCATTTTTTTCACCAAGGGATGCCAATTTCGGCTGGCCTCCTCTCGACCGTGACATTAGTTTACAGGAAGTGCAATACGCTGTTTCACCATAACATCGAGGGGGCGCTGTTTCACCCTTTGTAAAATACTCAATGAGAATGGGGGAGAGATGGCAGCGACGGACAGCACTGAAGAATTACCGAAAATAATCAAAGTGTGTTTTTTATTTATTGAAACGATAACTACAGTCCAAAAAAAACAGGGGGAGCCTGGCTTCCCTTGGCCTCCAGGAGAAAACGCCACTGTCTGAAGCCAGTTTCCTAGTTGGATTGGGCCGTTGAAGTGCGTTGTCACGTGTCGGCCACCGTACATTTAACTCCCTTGATGCCAAACACTTGGAATTACTTTTAAACACGACTATGCCATAAAAACAAAAGCATTTTAATCGGTAAAAATAAAGTTTCTTTGGTGTTTTTTTATGTAATTGGAAGATGTATTGATTATAATGTTTCATTTATATGCAATCTGCGCTACCAGTTCATCACCATGCCACAAAACATACAGGACAGAAGAACACACCGACACAATTCATAATTTGTTGTCTTAATATTTAAAGGACTATATCCTGACGGTTCCTATTTCCCTTCCTATCTGACAGCTGTTTCCTCTTACAGAAACATCATGTAATCCCTGTCCTGCACAGGTGGGAGTGAGAGACAAACGTGGGAGTGCTTCAGGAACTCCCAGAAGTGCTCGTAAATCTGTCAGCTGTTCATAATTAGGTGTGTCATAAAAATGCTGCTTCTCAAAACTTGTATTTTACACATTTTCTGCACAGGTTGAATTTTTTCCCAACTTTCGATCAATATTGTGAATCTTATTTACAATGTTTTGATTTTCTTTTTAAATTTCTTCAGATTTTCTAGTCATATTTTAACAGTTGTAAATATTTTGTACATATTTATTTTTGTTAAATAGTTATCTTAATTCTTTTGTGTTAGAATAGTTTTCTGCTCATTTTCTAACTAAATTAAATCCTTTTTGTGTGAGTATTTAGTGTGAGTATTTAGTGTGAGTATATTCGTTTCTTCAGTCATATTTTTGACTGTACTTAGTCCTTTGTATATTTTTATTTTGTTAAATATTTGTCTTTACTTTAAAATTATTATAGTTTTAAAATAAATTATTTAAGCTCTATTTTTAAATAGTTCCTCTTACTGTGTCTAAGTTGAATTCTTTCTTTATCATTTTTTCTCATTGTATATTTTTAATTTTGTCAAATATTTCTCTTTATTTTTAAATGTTTTAATATTTTCTTGAACTATTTTGTTTCTGCAACTGTCTTCCACTTATTGTGTTTATGTATGCACCTTTTCCACGCAGAATTCCTTGTGTGTGTGGAAATATTTAGCGATACATCTGTTTCATAGGGGCATTTATTTAAGCAACGTTGAGCTTCTAACTTCCCTCTTGACTTCGGACCCTGACTCAAGTCCCCCTCTCTCCACCAGACGTCTTCATCACACTTGAGAAAGCGTGATTTTCGGATGATGCCAGCGAGGGGCAGTTTAAAGTCCACGACTCACGTTCCTGTTAATGATTTAGTGACATCAACATCTCCAGGGGGTGTGCTCTTTGTAGCCTGAGTTTAGGTAAAGCTCACTTAATAATTACCAGAGGTGGATTAAAGTTAAAGTAGTTAAACAGTAGAAACACTCCGTTACATGTTTTAAAAAGGAGACCTTATTCTCCTGTATTGTGTTTTATAGGTTTTAGTGCATGTAAATGGTCTGCAGAGGCTAAAATCCCTGTTTTCCTCTCTCACACACACACACACACACACACACACACACACACACACACACACACACACACACACACACACACACACACACACACACACACACACACACTTTTTAATGTTCCTAATGTTCCCTCTGGGCCACGTCTTGAGAAATATAAGCCATACTAACCCTTTCTTTCCTGCTGGAGAGCGGGATAATCGTGTGAGTGGAAATGTTTATCCTGGGAAACCAAAATCACATATTTTCCTGGAGAAAGAAATGAAAACAAAAAGGTCCTGTGATCACTTCTTCCATGGTTTGATTTTAACACACTGCCCTCTGCAGCAGCCTTCAAGGAACAGGGTATTCTTAATTGGGAACAAAAACTGTGTGCAGACCCTTTTATTATCAGATGATGAGGAACATGCAAGGAGCCCAGTCAGAAAAAGCACCTGCATTTCCTCTCAAAAATACTTGGGTAAACACGTCTTATTGAGATAGTTTTTAAGTTGTATTTGATATGGAGGTAGGTAATACCAGGAATACTTCTATATTGTAATACTCAGATTGGGTTACTGACTGCATGCTCCTGTGTACATGGAGCCAGCTGTGGTTTAGATCCAGTGCAGCCCACGCCGGGTGTTGACAGCCAATAAATCCAAAAACAAAGCCAAGAACTCAAACCGGGACCTTACACATACACTTCCTTTATGACAGCTGCTTTGCACAAGGGTTATTTACTGCTTGTTTTCTACTGGAACAGCTTTACAAGATATATAGACCTTTAGAGGAATCACGAGAAGCATCAAACACTCAACTGGAGGCTTTATTTGAACTTTAGTGGAAATTATATTTGACTAACAGCATTTCAGAGTGGACATATCCTGTGATTTGAACTTATTCTCCTCCCTGCAGGTACATATTACATACAGTACGTATGACCTCAGTCAATCCGGGTCCTTAAATTGACTTTAAATTGCACTGTTGAGTAAAGCGTAATTTACTGCTTGCCTTTTACTGCATTAAGTTTTACTAGATATCAGAATCATTTATTCATCCTGAGGGAAATTGGGTTAAGTGTCAGTGGCTCCAATTGAGAATGAAAAAAATAATAGATGAAAATGTTCTAAACTGAAGTGAAAAAAACGTCTATCAAATATCAAATAAAATATATAATGAATATATTAAATAAAATATATTAATATAAACATGAGGTAAAATGTCCAATACAAATATTTAAATAAACATAAGATTTGAAGCAAATAAAAATCTATATAAAGATTATTAAAGATATCTATAAACATACGTTAAAGTTACACTTCTAATAAAATATATATATAAAGTAGAATTAATGGTTTAATAAAAATGTATTTATATAAAATTAAGTTAAAAATCTCCAATAAAAGTTAAATAAAACTGAACTGAAGTTATTGTAAACATAAGAAGGAAAAGTCAAAGTGTGCAGATTGTGCTTCAATATAGAACATGTATATTATGGTATCAGCAGAGGTGTATTTAGTTTATTTACATATCTTTCATTGAAATGGAGGCAGTGAACTCCACAGAGGAATAAGGAGTAACACTAAGCTGCTCTGTTTTAACTTTTAGATTTACTTCCCATTCACAGAATTACGCAGAGCATATACTCTGTCTGTAATGCCTTCATGCACCATTTCCCAAACAAACAGTGAGTTATGATTGTGGTTGTTTAGAGCAGAAGCATAAAGCACCAGACACCAAAAGCTGAAACATACCCCGAGTCTCTGCTGTGAGGGAAAGCACAACCTAAGGAGTGTTTTGGCATGCGGCATGTTGGATAAATTACCCTGTCAGACGCGGTGGAAAACAGCACATACCAGACCTGGAGCTGGACGTCCGCTGAGCTCTGATTTAGGTCCGCATGAGTCGAGGAGCTGGAGGGATGTGAGGGTGGAGGTGGGCGGAGGCACAGGTTTTCCTAGTGATGTAGGGAGGGAACAACTTGAATTTTCCAACCTCCCCAAAAAAATCCCTAAATTACCGGGAAGTGCGGGCTAAAAGAATGTGGCTGTATCAACAAGAGAGCTCGCTGCACACTGTACCGACCGGTTTAATGAAAAACTCCAATGATGCAAACTAACCAGCCTGGTGACAAAGTCAAAACTCCAAGCAGAAGAAAAACAAATGCAGGGATTTGAGTTTTTATTGTTTACTATGGCAAGGAATGTCTTTACAATGGCTACCACCGTTTGGCTACAATCTTTTCCACCACTAATACCAACAATAAGACACTTTGTACAAACACGTAACAGATGTTGGACGGATCCGATCGCAGCACATTGAACCTGGCTTCAAGCACAACCTGCACCCAGGAGAACCAGAACATATTCACAGAAGCACAAAGACGTCCGGAGACACCGTGCATTACAGCGAGGGCACGATGAATGGTGACCAGAGCCACGCAGAGGAGGTCTGTGTGAGAAATAATAACCCGATGCAGAAGCCAAGAGGTCGGATTACAGGGAACTGAGCCGAGTCCAAACACTCGGGGAACGTTTTGAAACCTTGGACGCTGATGAATGTTTGAGATTGTGCAGAAAGGAGAGCAGAAATAACACAGAGCACAGCAGGAAACACAAACACACGAACATTACCGACGCTTTAAAGAATCAAACTTTACATTATTGTGCAAATCCTTCAACTGCAGTCCCACAGAAGGACTCGGAGGCTGCGTGAGGAGTGAGCGGGACAGGATTAAGCTGCCGTATAAAAGTGTTTTCTCTCAGCAGAAATGGGTGGAGGGCCGGCGGCGGCATCAGAGCCCCGCCGAGCTCTGCGGGGAGCCGCCTCAGAACGGGGAGAGGCTCGGCACTTTGATGTTGATGTCTCCGATGTTGATGTTGCGGGGCATCTCAGGCAGGTTCATGTTCTTCACGGCGGAGACGGCGCGAGCGGGGGCCGCCGATAGACCGCCCTGTCAAAAAACACACAAAAAAAAGACCAGATTTAAAGCCAATTACTGGAGCTATACAATGAATTATGTTATTTAGCAATTACATGATTTCTAGCTGGTTTTGTTTGTACTAATTAACCCTTATTTATTGTAATTAGTTTACTTAAAGGGATTTTCTATGCTTTTATTTTGAAGGAGGTTTTTGGTGATTTGGACACCTGGCGATTACGATATATTGGAGACAGGTGGTGGTGGGATTTGCACACCACAACAGCAGAGGTACCAGGGAAAACAGAGGAGAAGCCACATGGGAAACCACTGGTCTTGATGGTTTGTATTATACTACAAAATAAATGCACAGAGGATTTTCTCCAAGTAAGATTTGCAGCAACTTTGAAACGATGTGCAAATGTTGTTTTTGTCAGTGGAAATGAGTGTATGTCCGACTCACTGACCTCTGACTTCTCCATGCGGTTCTGCAGCTCCACCTGGGCAACGATCTCGTTCATGTTGGTCTCCAGCACCATGCCCCCCATCACCACCTCCTGCAGGATGTAATGCACCTGCAGACACACAGGGAAACAGCAGGTAGGTAACACACCTGAACACATCACTACCGTCATTAAAAAACCAGGCCATATACGATGAGACTTCACATTCAGGATACACCGCCAAATGCAACAGACGTTTTTAATTATGCCAGATTAGATTATCAGATTAAATATACTTCATTAATCCTTAATTGGGAAACTTCTTTCCTGCTCTGTTGTGATTGGTCAACTGCTTAGACACGTCCCACCCCTTAGCCTATCACGTACATGTAGGTGTTGGGAGCGCTAGCCAATAGGAGCGTGTGTTCCATTGTGATGTCACTAGCCTTTGAATACCATTTACATGCACTAAACCTTATACAACACACTACAGGAGAGGGAAACCCCCTCAAAAAGCGTAAAAAGGCTCTCAGTCAAGCTTTCAAAGTTTGATGATTTCCAAACCTGCACACAGTGAGACATGAGGGAGGAACACCTGGAGGGTTCAGTCCTCTCTGGAACATATAGAGTTTCAATTTCACTTTCAAATTGAGATTCCTGTGGGAAGGATTTCGGGAACATGACGGCAACACTGCTCAGAAGCTTAGGAGGACAAACTGGGGAAAACCACTCACGTCTAGACTTCCATAAACCTATATTCCACAAGACTCTAGATCAGAAGCTGCTCCATGAAGTGAGGAACAGTAATAAAGCAGCCTTTGAGGTTCCTTATGAATCTGCATAGATCCACCACAGACAGGTGTTATTGAATCCGTTAGACCCTGAATATATATTTGACGGTGAGTCGTAGAGCGGGGAGAGCTTTCCTCTCATCTGGGGAACATTCCTCCTGAGGCCAAACCCCACCGCGCCACATGACATCAATTTCCTGCTGGGAAAATGCAATCAAGATGGCCGTACGTGTGTGTGATTAGACTCCTGCAGCATCATGTTGAAGTCAGAACCGAGAGCTTCCTTCTTAAAAAGAGCAGCCAGACTCTTTCAAATTCATCCTCTGGTTATTTTTTTATAAAGAAACCTTGAACCCTGATGTGTTTTTTACTCATGTCTTGCTAAAAAAAATCCCCTTCTTACAACTACATGCAGCCCTCAGGCAAGACGCAATCTCTCAGAGCTGCAGAATCACTTCTACAGATTTACTGCACGATGTCCGGAGGCCTCTGATAAATAGCATCATTATAGGAAGCTGGATCACTTACAGCTGTTCCTGAAAAGCATCTCACACACTCACACACACACACACTACCTCAGCGTCATGTCACTCCACAGCTCCATTCTAACTCCTCTGAGCCTTCTCGTGAAAATGAAAACAAACTATGACAAAGTGCTGAACAGAGTTGGCACACACGGTTCATAATGGAGAAACATGAAGTGACTTGTAAGAGTTTTAATGGGAATAACAGACTGGAGGTGAAAAGGCTTCCACTTTCCCATCGATGCAGATGCAGCAATGTGCCAAACCAATTTACCTGAGGTGCATCAAACTCATGGACTGATAGTCACCAAGTAGAAGTCGACCTCCTGGCCTCAGATAAGCTCACACGCTGCGCTCCCTGCGGCTGCTCCTCAGTGCAGCTGCTCCTCAGTGCAGCTTTTTATTCCAATACTTTTATTGCACATCGTTAAATGCAAGAGTTTTTAATGAGCTGTTCCCCTGCAGGATGTACGGATACTTAAATGTGGTTTTTCCGAAAAGCTTAAAGATGAGAGGTTTTCACGATTCAGGATTATTTCAAAAATCATGCAATTTATTTCCTTTTTCAGCTGCAAATAAATTGTCTAATAAATTGTGGAAATGTCAGCAAATGTTTTAGCTAGTGGGTTTATGTGCTTAGATCATTTCTGATTTATTTCCAGATGTTTCTAACCTTTGTTTTTATCAACTGCCGACCCGATTAGAAAAAAGAAAGGTTTTATATAAAGTGAAATGAGAAAATGACCCCCAAAAATATTGGATGAGTAAGTGCAATGTGCAGTGTGTTCTGTAGGTTTTAGTGCATGTAAATGGTCTGCAAAGGCTAAAATCCCTGTGTTTCCTCCAGAGGGAGCTTCTGTCTTGAGTCAAAGTTACCCCGTGCATATAATGTGCAGAAAGGAAAACTTAACAATGCTCATTATTTCAGATGCCAACTCACCTTGTCCATGTGGAATATCAGGTCCAGTTCACAGACGTTTTCAAAGCATTTATCCAGCGTTTCCACAAACACCTACAGGGAGGCGGATTAGGACAGTTAAACATCTCCTTTCTAAAAATAAAACACCTTCAAAGTTGACCTTCAAATAATATCAGGAAGATACATATTTTAAATATTACTTGACTTTAATAAAGGAAGGGAAAGATGCTGAAACTCCGCTGGGATTTATATATATCAATTTAGACCGATGCTAATAAAGTAGAAACAGAGATGGCAACTGTGGAAGAGGAACGGGGGAGTGAGAGGAGTTGGGGGTCAGAGGCTACGGTGAAGAGTTTTTAGTGAGGATTTGAAGATGTCCGGGGAGGCAGCATTTCGGATCTCTGCAGGAAGAGCGTTCCAGAGGGTGGGGGCCGCAACACTGAACGCCCCGTCACCAACGGTGCGGAGGCGAGTGCGGGGAATAGAGAGAAGGCCCGTGTCCGAGGACGGCAGACTCCGTGTAGGGGTGTAGGGATGGAGGAGGTCTGATAGGTACTGTGGAGCGAGGCCATGGAGAGACTTGTAGGCGAGGAGGAGGGTTTTGAAAGTGATCCGGGACTTGATCGGGGGCCAGTGAAGGTGGATGAGGGTGGGGGTGATGTGCTGCCATGGTTTGGTGCGGGTTAGAACTCTGGCGGCAGACTTCTGGACATGCTTGAGCCTCTCCAGGGTTTTGCTGGGAACCCCGGAGAGGACCCCATTGCAGTACTCCCATCGGGACGTGAAGAAGGCGTGTATGACCGTTTCTGCCACACAGTCGGAGAGTGAAGGCCGGAGTCGGGAGATGAAGGAAGTCAGTGGCTGGAGCAAAGACTTAAAACTTAACATTAAAATGAAATGAGGGCTGGTTTTGGAAAGATAACTTTAAAAGTGACGCCATGAAGGAGGATCAGGTCAAACAGGGACGATGAGTATTCCGTAATCACGACCTGTGCACCGGATATTCATTGACAGTATCTCAGTTTTGCTATCATGCATCTGTTGAGTCAGTGTGAACATCAGGACTGTGCTCAGAGAGAGATCATCATTTGTACTTATTAATGTCTTTATTCCACCCGCTGTAATCGTCCTTATCGATGACGCAGGACGGAGCTGATAAATATCTGATGACGGTGATCAGTGGGAGAGGTGAGCTCACATTTTAGGAGCACTAATCATGTCTTTATGTGCTATCAGGAGTTATATTCATTATTAATCTTTGATCGCCTTATCCAGCAAGACTTCCACTGTAATCTACAGTGGAGTATGTTTCCTTTCTTAGACATCCAGCATTACCTACCTCATACACAGATACACACTGTCAATATGTATACATCTCACGTTTCTATTTCCTATTTAGAAGTGACTATATGTATATACCTGATGTTTCTTTATTCTCTACTGCTGCACTTTCTAAACAGAAATAGTAAAAATCTTCATTTAAAACTGTTTTATAACATTTATATACTCCTCTGACTAAAGGTATTTAGAATATGTACTTATTTTATTTAACTTTTCAACGTTTATCTTTATTTTACTTGTATTGTATTCAATTTTTAAAGTATTTTTTTAATTCCTGAAGCTTGGGATGAATAGTGTCTGTCTGTCTCTCTGTCTGTCTGTCTGTCCGTCCGTCTGTCCCTGTGTGTCTGTGTGTCTGTCCGTCTGTCCCTCTGTCTGTGTGTCTGTGTGTCTGTGTGTCTGTCGTCTGTCCATCTGTCCATCTGTCCGTCTGTCTGTCTGTCTGTCCTGTCTGTCTGTGTGTCTGTCCGTCTGTCCGTCTGTCCCTCTGTCTGTGTGTCTGTCTGTCCCTCTGTCTGTGTGTCTGTCCGTCTGTCCGTCTGTCCCTCTGTCTGTCTGTCTGTCTGTCTGTCTGTGTGTCTGTGTGTCTGTGTGTCTGTGTGTCTGTGTGTCTGTCTGTGTGTCTGTGTGTCTGTCCCTCTGTCTATCCCTCTGTCTGTGTGTCTGTGTGTCTGTGTGTCTGTCTGTCTGTCTGTCTGTCTATCTCTTTGTCTGTGTGTCTGTCTCTCTGTCTGTGTGTCCGACTGTCTGTCTAAAACAACCAGTAAGGAGTGTCTTCGTCTATCTGAAGGTGATGAGTGACTTATGTGTCCTTATCTAACGCTGACCTGGATCAGGTCCAGGATGCCGAGCTCACTCTCAGACGAGTCGACGCAGAAAACAAAGTAGAGCGTGGCGTAGTGTCGGTAGATCAGCTTGTAGTCGGAGCCGCCGATGAGACTGCAAGAGGAGAGATATTAGACTTTAGACTCATAGGAAGGTCAGGCTTAGCTTTGTGAAGCATGGTTCTGATAAGGCACGATTAAGACGTGGCAAATTCACAGCTGGAGTTCATCTTGTAAATGGCTCCATTAGAGAAATGAAAATAAATCAAGAGACTGAAAGAGTGTAGAATTGGGACACTGCACTTAAACGGTGTTTAGGAGTAGCTTCATGCATGTGGAATCCTGGGAGTAGGAATCAAACTTGGCCAAACCAATAATGTTAAACGAGTTGATTATTCAGGTCAGGAAGCCTCAGAGCACATCTACTTCTGAGGGGTTGGCTCCCCCTAGTGGTTAAAGGGAACTATTGCATCTACAGTCAGACAAAAAGAGTGACTTGAAAATAAGAGTGGCCTAGGGTTTATAGAAGTATTCCAAGTTTAGTTCAAATGTCATGAAGACAGGGCACTAGTTACAGGTGTGCCTTTCAGTCTCTGTCTGCATGTAATCACGCTAAAGTCGGTCTCTGCTTTCAAAAAACAGTAGAGCACTTTCCTACGCCATGGCCAAATGCCTTATCTTACAATGCCAACAAAGGTCCAAAATAGTGTGTGTATCTGCCCCGTGATTCTGATCTGTTCTGAACTTTACTTTCCCACAGAGTTTCATGCAGATCCAGTCAATATTTTAACCAAAACAACCTCCTTGGCAAAAGTAACACGTTCCGTTTCAGCAGCTGTTCTGATGGTGGCGCATCACTACCAACAAACACATCTCATCTTATTTAAAGATGAGCTTAAAGCATAAATACACGCCTTGTTATTTACTTATACAAATCAGATGTTCACACAGTATCACGGCGAACAGCTATACTCGCCTTCCACCCTCCAAGAAGTTGCAGACGTTGTCGTCTCTTTTAGAAACCAGATGGAAAGTCTCCCGAATTATCTGCTGCTGCATGTCCTCCGCCTGCGAGAAAAGACAGAAAAAAGTAGAAGTACTCAGATCTTGTACTTGAGTAAAGTAGAAGTACTCAGATCTTGTACTTGAGTAAAGTAGAAGTACCCAGATCTTGTTCTTGAGTAAAAGTAGAAGTTCTCAGATCTTGTTCTTGAGTAAAAGTAGAAGTACTCAGATCTTGTTCTTGAGTAAAGTAGAAGTACTCAGATCTTGTACCTGAGTAAAGTAGAAGTACTCAGATCTTGTACTTGAGTAAAGTAGAAGTACTCAGATCTTGTTCTTGAGTAAAGTAGAAGTACTCAGATCTTGTACCTGAGTAAAAGTAGAAGTACTCAGGTCTTGTACTTGAGTAAAAGTAGAAGTACTCAGATCTTGTTCTTGAGTAAAAGTAGAAGTACTCAGGTCTTGTTCTTGAGTAAAGTAGAAGTACTCAGATCTTGTTCTTGAGTAAAAGTAGAAGTACTCAGATCTTGTTCTTGAGTAAAGTAGAAGTACTCAGATCTTGTACTTGAGTAAAGTAGAAGTACTCAGATCTTGTACTTGAGTAAAGTAGAAGTACTCAGGTCTTGTACTTGAGTAAAGTAGAAGTACTCAGATCTTGTACTTGAGTAAAGTAGAAGTACTCAGATCTTGTACTTGAGTAAAGTAGAAGTACTCAGATCTTGTTCTTGAGTAAAGTAGAAGTACTCAGATCTTGTTCTTGAGTAAAGTAGAAGTACTCAGATCTTGTACTTGAGTAAAGTAGAAGTACTCAGATCTTGTACTTGAGTAAAGTAGAAGTACTCAGATCTTGTTCTTGAGTAAAAGTAGAAGTACTCAGAGCTTGTTCTTGAGTAAAGTAGAAGTACTCAGATCTTGTTCTTGAGTAAAGTAGGAGTACTCAGGTCTTGTACTTGAGTAAAAGTAGAAGTACTCAGATCTTGTACTTGAGTAAAGTAGAAGTACTCAGATATTGTTCTTGAGTAAAGTAGAAGTACTCAGATCTTGTACTTGAGTAAAAGTACTCAGATCTTGTACTTGAGTAAAGTAGAAGTACTCAGATCTTGTACCTGAGTAAAAGTAGAAGTACTCAGATCTTGTTCTTGAGTAAAAGTAGAAGTACTCAGATCTTGTACTTGAGTAAAAGTAGAAGTACTCAAATCTTGTACTTGAGTTAAAGTAGAAGTACTCAGATCTTGTACTTGAGTTAAAGTAGAAGTACTCAGATCTTACAATGATAGGTAAGTATCTCAGAATTGTACTTCAGTACAGTTCCTGAGTAAAATGTGACTTTATTAAAAGCTTGGCTGTTTACTTCCCTACAACATTTCAAGCTAGCATCAGCTAATGTTATTTGTAAGTAAAAACACAAACACATTTCAGCATTCAAGCAGAAGCTGAGGAATGCAAAATTACAGTAAAGACAGTCAGTTAATAAACACAAGTTGAAAGTGAAAAATACAAATCTGTTGACTACCTGACAATTAAACCTTATGAAGAGCCAAATAACGACTCATTTATGTATGTGTAATGTGTAAGTCGGTTACTGACAAATACTAAACACATGAAAACACGAACAGATGTCAGCTTTGAAGCACAAACTGACGAAAGCAAAAACACTATACAATGACAGTAGAAACAACAACAGAGAAATGCTAATGTTCTGAACAGAATATACTCACAAAATACTGATAAAACCTGATCAGCCGCGGCTTCCCGTGGTTGTTGAATATCAAGATGGCTTTAATCATGTTTGCTCTTTGGTGTTGTCGAATAAAAATATGAATTAACCTTTAAAATATAAAGGATTTGAAGGTTTAAATCACGTTAGCTCGAATGCTAAGTGCTAACCGTCCTCTCAGCTGTCAGAAGACTTACGGCTACATCCGGTTGCGTCTCTATATTCAGCCTTCGACTCTCAACAAACACCGCCAGACTTTGGTTCCGGGCAGGTCATTGAGTGCGTTTACTTGATGGTTCACACACAGGCACACAATAATAAAGATGCTTTATAAATAGCTAACTGCTAATACCCTGGTTATGATCAGGTTTCTAAGTATCCAGGTTATGTGTTGCACATGTAAACATCATCAGGGTGGGATCATGTCTGTACACAACTCACTTCTGGCGGACAGAGAACTCACTGCTCAGTTTCCTCTTTTGTTTACTGGACTTATAAGTTATTACTTGACTTTTATTCACACCATACATTTTACATTTCGATGTAATCAAGTATGCCATTCCTTGCACACTGAATGTAAATAATATCCTACATTTACTTTGTGTTAGCTGTAATTTGGCCCTTCAAAGAGACCATTTGTCAGACAGTCTGCAGATGCTTATCTTTTACGGTCAGTATTTTTCTTTTTACTTCTGTTTTATCTTCTATTATGAGATGAACCACCAACACAAATCTCTGGTATGTGTAAACCTGCTTGGCAATGAACCTGTTTCTCATTCTGATTTATTTACAATAAACAGTCACAGAAACTTGATCTCCACAAATGTTATTTCTCCTCTTTAAACATAATTTACAATTAGATGAATCTCATGACCATTACAAATGTAATTGTAAGTAATGTGTGTAACAAACTGTTTTTATGTACTGTATGTTGTTGCTGCAGTGTTTAACTAAAGGATCGGTCGAGGAGTCGCCCTTCTTTTACAGAACTGCATTTTAGTGATGCTGGAAGTCAATATCCCCTGATTTCGTGACAACACTGGTGAGGGTTTCCACTGATGCTTCTCTTCCTCTGTGTTCCCCATGTGTCAGCAGAAGTTCTGAGACTCTTTACCGCTGGATTACACAATTTTGCAGTCTTTGTGACTAATGCACCGGCAGCTGAGGCACCACATAATTACTGGACCCTTTGTACCTTTGTCTTCACACTGCCTTAGAAATCTCAAAGCCATGACGACAAACCAGCTTTACCTTTGTTCAGATCTGCAGCATTTACAGGATCTGATCAAAGGCCAGCTCACATCATGCAATAGAGAAAACCATCAAAAATCAATGAAATATATCTGAGAGAAAGACAGAAACATTGTGATAGGGACATTTCATTTATTTACAGCTGAGTTTTACTTATTGTTGAGCAGTTTAGTCCGTCCCTGCATTCAAGGGAGGAATACCTGATGTTTTAAGTAAAAGCTAAAACTCTTTAAAGTAGAGACACTACATACTGATATACACCTGAACATCAGCAGGAGAGGACTCTTTAAAGTAGAGACACTACATACTGATATACACCTGAACATCAGCAGGAGAGACTCTTTAAAGTAGAGACACTACATACTGATATACACCTGAACATCAGCAGGAGAGGACTCTTTAAAGTAGAGACACTACATACTGATATACACCTGAACATCAGCAGGAGAGGACTCTTTAAAGTAGAGACACTACATACTGATATACACCTGAACATCAGCAGGAGAGGACTCTTTAAAGTAGAGACACTACATACTGATATACACCTGAACATCAGCAGGAGAGGACTCTTTAAAGTAGAGACACTACATACTGATATACACCTGAACATCAGCAGGAGAGGACTCTTTAAAGTAGAGACGCTACATACTGATATACACCTGAACATCAGCAGGAGAGGACTCTTTAAAGTAGAGACACTACATACTGATATACACCTGAACATCAGCAGGAGAGGACTCTTTAAAGTAGAGACTCTACATACTGATATACACCTGAACATCAGCAGGAGAGGACTCTTTAAAGTAGAGACACTACATACTGATATACACCTGAACATCAGCAGGAGAGGACTCTTTAAAGTAGAGACTCTACATACTGATATACACCTGAACATCAGCAGGAGAGGACTCTTTAAAGTAGAGACACTACATACTGATATACACCTGAACATCAGCAGGAGAGGACTCTTTAAAGTAGAGACACTACATACTGATGTACACCTGAACATCAGCAGGAGAGGACTCTTTAAAGTAGAGACACTACATACTGATGTACACCTGAACATCAGCAGGAGAGGACTCTTTAAAGTAGAGACTCTACATATTGATATACACCTGAACATCAGCAGGAGAGGACTCTTTAAAGTAGAGACACTACATACTGATATCGACCTGAACATCAGCGGGAGAGGACTCTTTAAGGTCAGGGGTCATCAGTGTACTGGAAGATGCTACTGAACCACACATCATGCGTTACCAGTCAGATTGGGGTCATGCCAAAGGTCATTGGGTCTCCAGTGTCGGTCCATCAGAGGATTATCGAGACACCACCGCTTCCCTAAACAGGTCACATGACCTTCAGTATCTCCGTGTGATCGGACGCAGCGCCATCGAAATGTCAGACCATATTTCCCCCGTTCTGATTTCATATCCATTAATCCACGGTTTTCCATCATTAGCGCCTCACAATATGAAGCCACCCGGGACGCTTTCTCTGCATATCATCCATTATTTCCGCCGGCAAATTCTCTTCCTCCTGCATGAACACGGTGGAAAACAAACAGACGCTCATTAGCATGTGTGACCCGTTGGTGGTAAACAGGCTTATTTCCACACGAGTGCAGCGCGAGAATGGATTCCACCGGGACGGTCGAGGTAGGTGGGCCTGCCGGCTGCCTCCTTTCATTTGGACTTAACAAATGCAAGTGGACAGGCTGAGCATTCTCAGGCACAGGGAGGTCATGTTGGTACAGTGAGCACTTGTTAGAGGGTGACTCACTGTACCAGGACTCCTGGGTGGCCGCGGATACTCGGTTCAATGTGAGGAGGCCGAAGTACTCAGATCTTGTACTTGAGTAAAAGTAGAAGTACTCAGATCTCTTAATTGAGTAAAAGTAGAAGTACTCAGATCTCTTAATTGAGTAAAAGTAGAAGTACTCAGATCTTGTACTTGAGTAAAGTAGAAGTACTCAGATCTTGTACTTGAGTAAAAGTAGAAGTACTCAGATCTTGTACTTGAGTAAAAGTAGAAGTACTCACATCTTGTACTTGAGTAAAAGTAGAAGTACACAGATCTTGTACAAAAGTAGAAGTACTCAGATCTTGTACTTGAGTAAAGTAGAAGTACTCGGATCTTGTACTTGAGTTAAAGTAGACGTACTCAGATCTTGTACTTGAGTTAAAGTAGAAGTACTCATATCTTGTACTTGAGTAAAGTAGAAGTACTCAGATCTTGTACTTGAGTAAAAGTAGAAGTACTCAGATCTTGTACTTGAGTAAAAGTAGAAGTACTCACATCTTGTACTTGAGTAAAGTAGAAGTACACAGATCTTGTACAAAAGTAGAAGTACTCAGATCTTGTACTTGAGTAAAGTAGAAGTACTCGGATCTTGTACTTGAGTTAAAGTAGACGTACTCAGATCTTGTACTTGAGTTAAAGTAGAAGTACTCATATCTTGTACTTGAGTAAAGTAGAAGTACTCGGATCTTGTACTTGAGTTAAAGTAGACGTACTCAGATCTTGTACTTAATTAAAAGAAGAAGTACTCAGATCTTGTACTTGAGTAAAGTAGAAGTACTCAGATCTTGTACTTGAGTAAAGTAGAAGTACTCAGGTCTTGTACTTGAGTAAAGTAGAAGTACTCAGATCTTGTACTTGAGTAAAGTAGAAGTACTCAGGTCTTGTACTTGAGTAAATTAGGAGTACTCAGATCTTGTACTTGAGTAAAGTAGAAGTACTCAGATCTTGTACTTGAGTAAAGTAGAAGTACTCAGATCTTGTACTTGAGTAAATTAGAAGTACTGAGATCTTGTACTTGAGTAAAGTAGAAGTACTCAGATCTTGTACTTGAGTAAAGTAGAAGTACTCAGAACTTGTACTTGAGTAAAGTAGAAGTACTGAGATCTTGTACTTGAGTAAAGTAGAAGTACTCAGGTCTTGTTCTTGAGTAAAGTAGAAGTACTCAGATCTTGTACTTGAGTAAAGTAGAAGTACTCAGGTCTTGTACTTGAGTAAAGTAGAAGTACTCAGGTCTTGTACTTGAGTAAAGTAGAAGTACTCAGGTCTTGTACTTGAGTAAAGTAGAAGTACTCAGATCTTGTACTTGAGTAAAGTAGAAGTACTCAGATCTTGTACTTGAGTAAAGTAGAAGTACTCAGGTCTTGTACTTGAGTAAAGTAGAAGTACTCAGGTCTTGTACTTGAGTAAAGTAGAAGTACTCAGATCTTGTACTTGAGTAAAGTAGAAGTACCAGAGTGTAGGAATACTCTGTCACAGTAAAAGTATTCTAAATGTTCCTCCAGTGAAAGTAGAAAGTACTCTCCTCTAAATGTACTTAAAGTAGCGACAGTAAAAGTAGTCATTGTCTGATTGGTCCATTTCAGAATAATATCTCTGATATGTTTTATAATGATTGATCGTTAAAGTGTTCTCAGAGCTGGTAAAGGTGCAGCTAGTTTGAATGGCTTTGTATACTGCAGGGTAGCTGCTGGATTTACTGCAGGTGAACTACAGTCTGATTTAAGGGGGATTATATTTACCATCATTCATCCTAATCTGTAAAGTAACTAAAGGTATTAAATACATGTAGGGGAGTTAAAGCACTTAGTTACTTCCTCTCAATGTGCTTTCTTTCCCCCTTTCTCTTTCACTGCTAATTGTTGGATTGTGACGCAGCGCTGTGTGCCAGAGCTGAGGTAATGTGTGGCGTTCAAATAATGCCTCTGTGCTCTGTGAAGTGATGAAAGAGGCCTCTAATTACAGGGATAATCAAAACTGTCAGGCTCTGTTTACTGTCTGCTGCTCTCACAGGACCGGGACTCAGACCTCTGAACAGGGTTTGCTACTGTACCTGTGTGAGGCTCAGGGAAAGTCAGGGTGAGTGTCTCCCTGTAGAGAGTTGTGTTTTGTCCTATCAATAACGGTCCATCTTATCCTACCTTTGTCTGTGAGCATTGCTCTCACAAAAACCTCTCTACAGAAGGAACACATCCTCAGTAAATTACAGGTGTCAGCATCATGCTACAACACAATGCACCTTTCATAGAGCTTACATTTATGTTGTAATTCTGTATTGCTTTTACCCCAAAAAACTAAACTAACTCATTTTCGTAGACTGCAGCTGTATTCACTCCCCTGAAGATGGCAGCATTTCGGAGTCTTTTCAGAGGAATCCCAGAACAAAATGTTTTTGCATGAGTTGCTGCAGAACCAGCTTCCACAGACTGCGTGAACATGTCTCTGATTTAGTATTATCAGACAGATCAGAGGCTTGAAAACAATCCATTTATCTTAGTTTTTGCTTATATTTGAGTACAAAAACACCTCAAATAGCATCTTATCTTATCACATCAAACTGCGCATACAAATGCTTGCATGTCTAGAAAACAATAATAGACACAACACACACATTTGCAGGTTAATCCCAGAATGCAGTTTGTGCACATGATGTTGAATGTTATGGGATATTTGTGCAGGACTGACTGGCTCATAGCACTAATAGAGGCCCAGCTGTGAGTGCGTGGACTCAGGAGTGTAATTACAGGTGGTGCAGACAGACAGGAGCTTTGTGCAGCTGGGTGTTTGTGGGAGCAAAACAACCCTGATCCCGGATCCGCCTCCCCGGGGTTTCCCGCTCACCGGGGCCGTAAACAGAGCCGCTACGGCGGGGACCTGAGAGGGGCAAGAGGTCTCACTCTGTCGGTACTTTAAAAAACTGGGATCTGGAGCTCAGAATTCATGCAAAGGTCACATTGGAAATTGTGACTGTTTTATAGGATGCTGGTACTTATTAGTACTACTTACGTATGCTATACTTTTAGTTTATTCATCTGTAATGCTGTTTTCCACAAAAGTCTATTCTGAAATTGTTTTTACTTGCGTGGTTTCCCTGGGTTTCTTTCTTTCAGGGATTTTCAATGCATCTCACTTAAAGCAGACGCTTAGTTGCCCAAAGCAAAGAGGACCGACACAAATAGACAGTAAAATGACTACAAAGACACAAAATCAACTACAAACAGACTCAAAATCATTATGAAAATGAGGAACAACAACTATAAATGAAAAATTAAATGAAAAAATAGCAATACAATCAAAAACTGACACAATTTCACTACATGTTCAACGAGATTTAAAATGACTACAAAAAGAATCACGGTGACTATAAAGAGAGGGTAAAGAACTACAATAGTTTGGCTAATGCATGGCTAATGCACTTGCAGGATCCTAAAAAAGGTGGTGGTACCAGGGGATTATTGTCTCGTTATCTTTCACGGGTCAGAACCAGGATCAGGATCAGAATCTGAATCTGAATCTGAATCAAGATCAGGATCAGGATGGACTGTGCAGAGATGTGCAAAATGGGTTCAATATATTTTACAGTTATTCTGTTAGGACATTGTTAAAACACACCAACAAAGATTAAGCTGACCTTGTTGTGAGTGTGATTGCCAGTACAGTCACTATGGTAACATCTCAAACTGCAGTCAGAGACACCCACTTTTTTCCTCTTTTGGAGGCGGGTCAATGAATCCAGGCGGAGTGATCCATCTCGAGAAACAGAGAGGATCTGTGCACAGGGCGCCGTGTTTACAGCAGCAGACTGCGCGTGTACCTGAGCCTTTATCCGTCTAAAAACACTAACCTTTTAACCAAATATCGACGGAAAACATCAGATACGATCATTTCTGGACCTTTGCTTGAGAAAAACGGGGGGAAAACGTCATTTTCCCGCTGAAATGAGGCTGAATTACTCCCACCACAACAACGTGATGAGCGGCTGAGGAGGAGGAGGAGGAGGCTGCGAAACTACATTTTATCCAGGATATTTCCAAACAAACGTCGTGTATTTAACACAAAGAGACAATGCATTGATTAAAGATGCCTCTAATCTGCCTAGATACCCCCTTTCCATCGCGATTTTAAGGGTGTTTTCCCCAACTGAGGACCCTCCAGCATCACCGGGACGTTGAGCGTTTTTTCCCCAGAAATGGAGTGCGAAGATGCGGATTACAGAGGAATCCCCGCCGCCAGTGTAACCGCATTGCTTTCATTATATAAACGTTTACAGGAATAAAAACTGGACTATGATTGCACATTTCCTGGCCAAAGGAATAAGTCGGTGATTGCATTTTTTTTTTCATTTTGCATTGGACTCCCTTAGCTACCCTGCAAGCTTGTGTGCAGAATTAGCTATTAGCTCCATTAGCCGGCTAACTGCTAAACGCTGCAGACTGGAGATTAAAAAAAGGGGCTTTTTATTATTCCTCTGCAGGTTTTGCGTCACGTCCCGTCCCCCCCCCCTCCACATATTTATTTACAGGATTTGGGAGGATTTACGCATCCAGGAATGGGGTCTGGTACGGAATGGAGAGATTTGACCTTGTTTTGGGGTCTGATGCTGGGGCTGATCCTCCGGCCCGCCACCGCAGAGAGTGAGTACTGCTGCCCCAAAACACCCCACCACACACCCGGGAGAACACTGCTGATTTCATGCTCTAATGCTGTGCAAACATGGGAAAAAGAAAGATGGATAGATACTGTATTCATCCCAAATTGGGACAGTGTTTAGCAGGAAATAATAAAGGATAGTAAACAATACACAATATAAAGAAAATACTGAACGAATATGAATACTCTGCAATAGAGCATTTCACCAACCAAGATACACTTATAGACATTGGAAAAAACACATTTGTTTTCATGCTTTAATGCTTTTTAAATATTGTAAATAGTGTTAGCTGTTGCATTGAAAGCCATAATGCATCTCTGTCAAAACAGACATCTTGTTTTCTGAGCAATTTCTGCATTTAAAGGTGGATGAAGAACTCAGATCCTGTCCTTAATCAAACGAATAGCTAATGCTGTTCAAATATGGAAACAGATGGATAGATTAGATGAGTTACTCAACCTGAATTGGGTAGTTATTTTGCAGTGTTGTCAAGCATTACACATGAGATGGATGGATACACAAAATAAAAGTACTAATTCGACCCAAGTATTATCAGCTCAATATACTTCAAGTGTCAAAAGTAAAAGTACTCGTTATGCAGGAAGGATCTTATCCTTGTAAGAGCATTTAAGTTGTGTTGTTGGTGGAGCAAATTCAGGTACTTCAAATACTGTGTAGAGTAGTAGTACAGTACTTAATTATACCACATCATGTGTTCTTATACAGAGTCTCTGTGAGTGATACAATAAATGTAGTGGAGTAAAAGGTACAATATTTGCTTCTGAAATGTACTGGAGTAGAAGAACAAGGTAGCTTTTAAATGGAAATACTCAAGTAAAGTACCTGAAAATAAAACTCGCGTTCTGCCCAAAGGTTAAGCAGAAACTAGAATACAAACAACAAATAAAGAGAGCAATAAAAGCTGATTGTTTTTGACAACACAAAGTAAACACAACCGTCATTACTGAGTGTGAGGATGTGTCCAAAAGGCTTTCCGTTTGAACAATACTCCCAGTGTAGGAGCCTTGTGTTGTTGTTGTTGTTTTTATTACATCATCATTTGTTTACACCACAATTACTCACTTCTGGTAATTGTGCCCTGTGTGTAAGGGATTGAGTCCACCTGTTGTGTGCTGGGTTTGTGTGGGAAGAGACAGAGGGTGATTTGGGTCGGGTACTTCAAGTCGACCCGTGTGGTTCTGCTCTGGTTGTTGTTTGTTTGTTGTCTTCATTAAACATGGTGAAACTGATGGAGCAAGTTGAGCCTCTGAAGCGACTCCGTTTATTGGACGTTTTTGTCGTTACACCCAGTATTTATGCTGGTTTACTAAACACCCCTGGGGATATCTTGACCTTGGATATGTTGGTGAACACCGTGATGCAAACACAGTCCGATTATGATCTAATGAGAGGAATCAGACTGCTGTACACTTTGACTGGTCTTAGAGAACAGATGGCTCACGTTGGACTTTGAGTGACTCACTTCATCAAATGGAAGCTCCTATCGATCTGTTCAATATTAATTTAGAGGTTTTATTTTGTAGTACATGTTGTTACATATATTCATAAAGATCTGTATGTAATGTTATCTTTTATTACATACTTACCTGAACTTCTTAGTTCATGTAACTATTTTATTGTATTCATTTTATTGGACAGTTTTACTTGAACATCATATGCTAATATACATATTTGTATTTATTTATTTATGATATTTGGACTTTAACTTCTTATTTTATATCAATTCTGTTATTTATGTATTTATTTATTGTGTTTTTTATGGACAGTTTTCATTTAACATCTTGTTTTCTGTAAATATGTTCATATAAATATTTCATTCTATTGAATTTTCTTTCTTTTAGTCGACAGATTTAGTTAAACATCAGATGGTAATATACACCTCTTTGTTTTATTTGATTCATTTATTATATTCTTACTTTACCTTCCTATTTTTGTATCAATATTTATTTTATTATTATATTTATTTTTTATTCTATTTTTTTAATCATATGTGAATATCCATATATTTTAATTTGATTTATTTATTATATTCTGACTTTTACTTGTTATTTTTATACCAATATTTATTTTGTATGCTATTTTTTATTATTTGAGATTTTTTATTTAACATCTTGAGTTTTTTTAAATATCTTTATTTTATTTTGTATTACACATTCATACTCATTTTATTTATTGCATCTTTTATTAGACATTATTCCTTTATTGATTAAAATATATTTATTATGTTTTATTTGTTTGTATCTTATTGGACATTTTTACTTGAACAAACCTACATTTAAATAAACATCTATTTACAAAACTTCTGTTTCTTAACACAGAAATATACATATTTTTATTGGATTTTATCTATTTTTGATGTTTTATTCATTCTGAACTGAAGCTGGAACTCACGTAACCCAATTATCCCAGCGATAAATAAAGTCAAATATTCTGATTTTGCTCAAACCTTAAAATGTACCAAATCTAAACCTCCTGTGTTGATTTGAATTGTATGTTTTCCCTGTGTTGTCATCTGAAACCTTTCCAGTTGTACCGTAAACTCGGCTTCTTGATTCATCCCATTCATCATGACATGTTGGGGGGGTGTGGCGGGGAGCGGTGGATTGAACCAGGGTCTGGGTTTTAAAATAGAACAAGCCAAAGTACATTCGCAAGGAAAACAGACCAAGTTCTGTTGATTGGAAAGAGTGAGGAGCTTGTGAACGGTGTGTGTCTGGGGGTTTACTGTTAGCCCCGGTGGTTACAGGACAAACCTGGGAGAAGCACTCGGGTTCCCCGTCCAAATCCTGCGTTTATTCCCCCGGTGTGGGAACATCTCAAGGCATCCTTGTGTGGCCAAGCTCTTTAGCATTCCTGCTGGTTTCCAGTATCAGTCAGGACTAAAGGGCAGGGGTAAACAGGTTCATCTCCTCAGCGCCTTTTAGATTAAAGAGGCCCTTTGAAAGGTCTTCCCTTTCCTGTAGTGTGCTTTATAGGTTTTTAATGCATGCAAATGGTCTGCAAAGGCTAAAATCCCTGTGTTTCTCTCCCACACACTCCGATTACTACGCCATGATGGGATTTCGAGTGAATTTTGACTAATTGAGCAGCGCTATCAAGACTGCTTTTTTTTTTACCTGAAGCTTTCCCTGCACATTTCTTCTCACCTTGCTTCTCATGTGGAAAAGTGTTTCTGAAAACGCTCCCTCCCCTCGGGCATCCTGTCACCAACCCGAATGAAGTCTGTAGTAAACAGACTCGCTGCAGTGTAGTGGCCGAGGGTGATTACCGGCCGTAGTGCTTCCCTATTTCTCGTCTTGTTTCTCGGACTGGATTTCCTGTGATTATCTGCACACAGCTGGGGAAGGGCTATCAAAAGTAAGCATGTGATCTAGACGCTCATCAAAGCTGCAGAGATAGGCTTGTGTACTCAGCTGTTTGAAACATAGTGACATCAGTGGTAAACACTTCTATCGGCTAGCGCTCCAACACATTGTGCTGCACTAATCTCAGTAATCGTGCATCCCTCCTGAGCTCTAAATGCACATTTCTGATCAGAAACCTTTTGTTTAGTATCATCACGAGCATGGAGGGGAATCAGTTCCCATGAAAGACGTGCATGCTGGCGTAGCAGCGAGGCCCCAGAGGGTGAATCGTCCGCCGTGCTGTGACGTCACATGGCATGCTTGTCTTCCTGCAGGCCTGGGTGTTGGGATTGCATTAGCAGGTATGCGGCTCGCTGAAGGCTGCTGACAGTGTGCACTGACAAGTAGATTACAGAGGAAGACATAACAGCCATACCAGCACCCTGCCTGCCTTAAATCACACCAAAGGCATTTCATAACGGCTCACCAGAGGCTCGCTGCAGAGAATGAATCGGCAGTTGTGGTGGAAAAGCTTCTTTTTTATGTGAGAACCGAATTATGCTCAATTAAAATGAAAGAAAAGCAAAACAAGTTTATTATTTTCTAGCTGGGCATGTGTACAGTACAAGCCACAGACTCCAGTGTGCTTTGGAAAGGGTTTGAAAGAGGTCAGCCGTAGTAAAGTTTGTACTTTGGTTATATTTGGTGTCTGCAGAGTTCACTGTGGTAAAACATGCAGGAATTACAGGGCGATCTTAGACTTGTTTTCGCCAGTTTACTTTCTTAATTTGCACGGATTGTCCGTCTTTTTCAGTGTTGTGTTGAGTGTTTCTGTGAGGAGATCTGTGTCTACCTTCCGCTCTTGGTTGGTGTTTTCTGTTGATTGTATGTTGATTGTAGAGTACCAACTGGAGCACAGTGGCACATATTTAATGTGTCTAAACTGCGTTATTAACGACGACATGTGCCAATATTTAGCTTTTAATGTTCAGAAAGCTCTTTATGTTTCTCATACTGCCTGTGCTGCAGCACCTCTTTTCACCCTCTGTCTGAAACCAGAGCCCAGTCTGCTCTGGCCGGCTCTGTTGTGATTGGTCAACCGCTAAGAGATGTCCCGCCCCTTTAGCCTATGTCGTACAATGTGTTGGAGCGCTAGCCAATAGGAGCGGGAGTCTTCCATAGTGATGTCAATATATTCCGGAAGAAAACAAAGGAGTCTAATGAGGCATTTCAGGCAGGGAGGAGGGAGAAAAACACAGGGATTTTAGCCTCTGCAGACCATTTACATGCACTAAAACCTATAGAACACACTACAGGAAAGGGAACACCCAAAAAAGCACATTGGGGCCTCTTTCACTAAATGTGACTATGCTTCCCTTTCTCTGAGCGGTACTTAAAGATTGCTGTGACATCAGGAATTTGAATACCCATTACATGCAGGAGATGCTGGTCTGACCTGCGGGTAAAGGAACATTTGCATCGTAGGTGAACTTTACCACAGCTGAGCTCAGCTTTAATGCAACCTTTATGTTAGATTTTCCGTCACCGTGACAGAAAGCCATTTAATTTCTTAAGGTATGAAAAGCTGATCATATTAGCTCCTCGAATGGAAACGTTCATACAACATTTCTGACATTTTGCATGAGTAATACCTCATATAATGAATCTGTCTGATGAGTAAACACAAACTTGACTGTTCATTTCCACTCATTACTTTGGGTGTAGATGTTCTTTCCAAAAGGCTTTCCATTTTAATAATAATCCCAGTATTTATTCTGCTTTACTAAACAATCCTGGTGTCACTTTGACCTTGGAAATATTTTCATGAATACCTCACTGCTGCAACATCCTCCCATAACACAAGGCAGAGGTCTTACAGTCTAATCCAATGATATAGCCCAACATTAGCCTCCTTGAGCTTAGCGATGGTGACGTGAAGTCATGTGACCGTGCTGTAGTTCCTTTATAGCCCAACATTAGCCGCCTTTAGCTTAGCGGTGGTGACGTGAAGTCATGTGACCGTGCTGTAGTTCCTTTATAGCCCAACATTAGCCTCCTTTAGCTTAGCGGTGGTGACGTGAAGTCATGTGACCGTGCTGTAGTTCCTTTATAGCCCAACATTAGCCTCCTTTAGCTTAGCGGTGGTGACGTGAAGTCATGTGACCGTGCTGTAGTTCCTTTATAGCCCAACATTAGCCGCCTTTAGCTTAGCCGTGGTGACGTGAAGTCATGTGACCGTGCTGTAGTTCCTTTATAGCCCAACATTAGCCTCCTTTAGCTTAGCGGTGGTGACGTGAAGTCATGTGACCGTGCTGTAGTTCCTTTATAGCCCAACATTAGCCGCCTTTAGCTTAGCCGTGGTGACGTGAAGTCATGTGACCGTGCTGTAGTTCCTTTGTAGCCCAACATTAGCCGCCTTTAGCTTAGCGGTGGTGACGTGAAGTCATGTGACCGTGCTGTAGTTCCTTTATAGCCCAACATTAGCCGCCTTTAGCTTAGCGGTGGTGACGTGAAGTCATGTGACCGTGCTGTAGTTCCTTTATAGCCCAACATTAGCCGCCTTTAGCTCAGCGGTGGTGACGTGAAGTCATGTGACCGTGCTGTAGTTCCTTTATAGCCCAACATTAGCCGCCTTTAGCTTAGCGGTGGTGACGTGAACCTGAGGTTTGATTTAGAGTCATATGTGATCATCATAGCCTCTCTTTGTGCATCGGACTCAAAAGCTGCTGTTCACTGGAGCCTTTGCATGACTAAAAGATCCCAATTTGTTAGATATCATATTGTTAATTAATATCAGTCACCAGATGTTGATGATTTGCACCAAATTAAAACATTGCACATTTAAATATAATGATCTAATATAACGGTGTCTTTGAGAAGATGAAATAGATTTATGATTTAGTCCAGCGTTGAGAGGTCTGGGAATCATTTCCATTGCCAGATGAAAAGTTCATGGGGTTCTTTTGGGAAATAAACATTGTTCCACGTCAGGAGAAGTGCGGTTTCTGAATAAATACCATATTTACACATTTGGGGAACAACCGTTTTTAGAATTAGCATCAATGCTGTCCTATAATATTCTGCATTGAGACTTTTACTGGTCCCACGGATTTGCATTTATAGGCCGTTTCTGCATTCTTTCTATTCTGAATGTTAGACGAAGCGGTTCATTTATGATATTACACTATGGCTTACTTTCTTGGATTAAACAGTGATTTGTTCAGTCTTGGGTCGTCCCTTCCAGTTTGTAGGCAGGGGCCATCGCTTGAAGATATATATATATATATATATATATATATATATATATATATATATATATATATATATATATATATATATATATATATATATATATATATATATATATATATACACATATGTATATATATATATATATATATATATATATATACACATATGTATATATATATATATATACATATTTCTTATTTTCACAAGATGTTTTCACAGTAGGTTTTTACCTTACCTGCAAATGTATTTAATTCTGATGTACTAACTTTAGTTTAAAATGTCTAAAAAGGTGCAAAAAATAATAAAAGTGAATAAATTAAATAAAACTTAAATATTATATTAATATAATATTTATATAAATGACCTGGAAAGTAATCTACATTATTTTTTTAATTATTATTGTAATTTATTTTTTGGTTAATCTTTTGGTTATTCACTTTAATATCTGATTTTCTATATTTATTTTTATGTATTTTCTCTGTTTTTATTATTTAAATATATGAATATTTAACATTTCTAAAAATAAATGCAAGCCAAACAATAATGAAATATGCAAATATAAACAATAACATCACAACTCTTAATCATGGGCTACAGAAAAACATATTTAAACATATAAGATTATAAGTTTTAATGTTAGCCAATTATACTTTAGCAATATCAGTACAGTAGTTGGAAATGCTTCTACTGTTCGCACTGATACAGTAGAACGGTATGGCAATTTCTATTTACTAAACTCTGATTAAAACCTAATAACATAAAAACACCAAAAATATTAAAAAAGGAAATTAATTAAAATATTAAAAAATAAAGTAATTGAACAACACCAAAAACACCCCCCCCCCCTCCCCCCGTGTCACTGATACAGTATAACTTTACAGCATTGAATCAGCAGTGTGATAACCTGTTAGCAGCCCGGTGTGAGTTTCCATGACTCACAGCCCGGCAGCTTTTGAAGTCTGACTCGTCCTCTCAGAGCGGCCGGATAATGGCCTCCATGTTTCTGTGCCGCTCCGGGCGCTGGGTTGTTTAGAGCGTCGCACACAGGTGGGAGTTAGATCTGGAAACACTCCAGCTGTCAGCACCATCGGGGCTTCTACCAAACATGATGCTGTTTCACAATCAGAGCCGAGGCCTTTCAGTTGTTTCAGATCAAAGTGTTTCTTTGTCTGAAGAGAGGCTTCTGTCTCAGTAAAAGTCAAAGTGAATATAAAGATATGCTTTTACATTTTGCTCTCTTCAAAGGGGAAGAAAACTGTGCTTCGTTTTCTGTCCTTTGATCAGAAAAGCACTCATTTCAATTCGGCTGTACGTACTTTAATTCAGTACATTATAGATGAGAGCAGCGCTGACGTCACTTCCTGTCAAAATTAAGCCCCGCCCACGTTCCTTTGAAAATCCTGCATCAGAGCCAAGCTGAAAATAATAGTGTCTTCACGTCTTAAAGCTGCTGAGTCATATATCGCACCTCAAACAACAAATAGATCCAGAGTTTCTTTACTTCCTCTCCAGAAAAAAGGAGAGTAAAAGAAAGGATCAGAAATCTCAGTCTCAGTGTCAGCCTGCTGCCTGCCGCTCGTCCCCCGGCAGACCCACCGGACATCCATCCCCTATTTATCCTCCGTAAGCTGTCTCTGCCGTCTGACCAGACATCTGACCCCCTCTCCATATTTCTGGACTCATTAAACCCTTTCTGACCAACAGAGAGATTGTTTCCTGGCAGCACTTTAAGATTTTACGGGGAGAATCTGCATTTCTGTTTGAGGGGTGTGTGTTTTTATATTTGCATCGCTCTCTGAATGGAAATGTTTTGGACCGTTGCAGTGCGTTTGCCCCCGTCGACCGTCGCTAGAATAAATCTTAAGCTTTTGTTAAATAAAGAACAGCTATCCCTCAGTTCTTGTGAAATTCCTCCATGATTCATTCGGTCCTTTTGTTTAAAAAGTTCAGTTTGGCACGTATGATGTATTTAAGCAGCCGGTTAAGAGTGAGTGTGTGTGTGTGTGCGTTTGTGTGTTTTAATGGATGATGGCTTTTATAGTACAATCATTTCTTCGCCTTTTGATCTCACTCAGTAAAACAAAGAAGTTTGGTCATATTTGGTGGACACAAGAGCAACAATAACCCAAAGGCAGAGCGGTGTAAACGTTACGGAGCCGTTTGCCCCGGCTTGAATAGAGCATGACTCAAGTATTGACTTTGTCTCGCCACGTTAACGGAGCATAGAAAAGAAAACTGCAAGGCAAACATATTCGGTCAACAACAGCGCGGCTCGAGCGTACTGTCAATATTGAAAAGAAACGTACGAAAACAAACATCTTTTGAAACACATCACTATTTCACATCTGGAGAAAAAAGATATTTCAAGGTTTTTGATGAATCTGTAATTTTCCATGTGGAGACCATTAAATGAACGTACCCAGCACAAAGAACACATTTTGAAACTGCACATTAACAGTTTGATTCAGTGCATGCCATGCTTTTAGGGGTTTCCTCTTTCATTTAGTGTGTTCTATAGGTTTTAGTGCATGTAAAGGGTCTGCAAAGGCTGAAGTCCCTGTTTCTTTTTAATGTGCGATAAGTACATTAGCACTCGGAGCATTCTGTCGTTCGTTAATGAGGTCTAAACGTCTAAAAGCTGCACTTTAAATGAAACAATGCCTTTTGAGTTGAGCTCAATTTCTTTTGAATAGAATGTGGGAAATATTCTCCGTTCAATTTTGTAATTCTGCACAAAAAGCAGCAATATGGCTAAACTAAGTGCACTTCAATAACTTGATATCCTTATCATGGTATTTACCAACGTCAAGTAGCCCTTTATAAAACTCAACACTTGACTTGACAAAAGAGTCATCATCCTGGACTTTGGTGAACATTTGGAACAGTTTCTTGCCGTTTTGCATCCTATAATCAGCCCCTGATCTTCTCTTTCTCTCCCCTCCTGCAGTCTGCGGCCCCAGCATCGACATCGGGAACGACATCAGTGAATTCCGGCGTCTGGAGAACTGCACGGTGGTGGAGGGCTACCTGCAGATCCTGCTCATCGGCGACAAAAACAACAACAACATCAACCAGGAGTTCTTCCGCCACCTCAGCTTCCCCAAGCTCACCATGGTCACCGACTACCTGCTGCTGTTCCGCGTCTCCGGCCTGGACAGCCTCAGCACGCTGTTTCCCAACCTGGCCGTCATCCGCGGGCGAAACCTATTCTACAACTACGCCCTGGTGATCTTCGAGATGACCAGCCTGAAGGACATCGGCCTGTACAACCTGAGGAACATCACCCGCGGCGCCATCCGCATCGAGAAGAACCCCGAGCTCTGCTACCTGGACTCGGTGGACTGGTCGCTCATCCTGGATGCCGAGTTCAACAATTACATCGCAGGGAACAAGCAGTCCAAGGAGTGCAGCGACGTGTGCCCGGGCATCATGGAGAACAACCCGCAGTGCAAGAAGACCATGTTCAACAACAACTACAACTACCGCTGCTGGAACTCCAACCACTGCCAGAAAGGTAAGCTGCCCGTCCGACTCACACGATGGGGGATCAGGTCTGTGGGGATCTGGGAGGGTAGTGAACGGCTGCAGCTGTGGCCTGATACCTGTCACTGTGGCGGCTTTAGATGTTGAGGAAGGAGGCGAAACAAAATGCATTGTTCAGGTCTCTCAAGTTAAGGGTAGATGAAGAAAAAGCTATGAGGCTGCAATTCACCAAGTATGTTTTGCATTTGAGCAAAAACTGGCTGTCAGAGGTCAACGTATGTCCACATTTATCCCATCATTGACTTTTTATCATCATGATACCATAGGATGTTGATTATTTGGATAAAGATAGGATTTTTACTGATAGTGCCTTGGATATAGAGATCAACATCTACCAGTGCAATTTTCAAATAGCAGGAAGCACATAGTTTAGAAATGATGTTCCACAGACTAAACAGAACATCTCTGAAGAACAAAGATCTACCAGAAGCTAAATATATGATGTATATCATCTTTAAGCTGTCCAATTATTCTTTATGAAGTTTCTTCAAACTAATGATGTTTGCACGGCTCATTTATTGCAAAATGACTTTTTCCTCAAACATTTGAGACGGAATCTAGAATAATGATGCAGAATGTTACACCCCTCCAGTTGTATGAATGTATTCGCAATTCCAATAAAAATAGAAGAAACCACAATGAATTATTTTCCCAATTCAGCCGTAAACAACTTTTATTAAAGAACCAAATTATAGTGATTTGTGTTTTGGACAAAGATATGATATTTACAGATATCTCAAAACTACTCCATTATGATTTGGACAATAGTATAAAAAATATCCTGGAGACGAGGATATGTACTTTCCACATGTTCCCTTTGCCTCAGGGTTTTAGCCCTAGGAGCTCTCAGGGTGGCTCTTATCTGCTTCCATTTGAGTAAAAATTCAAATGTTCCCAGCTCAAACAGAGCAGCAAATGCTCCAGAGTTTAATTCAAGTGTGCAGAATGAACCGTGAGCGAGAGCTGGCCCTTTAATATCGTGTTTACGACTGCAGCGTTTTAGATGACTTGTTTTGCTGCTGCGTTTCAGACAATGTGTTTTGGTTGACTGTGTGTGTGTGTGTGTGTGTGTGTGTGTGTGTGTGTGTGTGTGTGTGTGTGTCTGGCTGAATTGTTTCCCTGGTGACTGGCGCCTTGCTGCAGACTCAGCATGTTGATGTTTTCAGTCTTGTGATATGGAACTGTCGCAGGACCGGCCTTGATTGCATGCATGTACAGACACACACACACACACACACACACACACACACACACACACACACACACACACACACACACACACACACACACACACTGTCACCAGCATAAAACACTGGAAGTGCAGACAGAGGCACGCACTTAAACCAACAAATCACAGAGATGCAAATATGTCTGACACACACACACACACACACACACAGCTGGTCTGCTCTGTGGGTGGTTGGAGTGGCAGAGTGTGGGCATGCTGGGGAAAAAAATAAAACAGGAGGTGGAATATGTTGGAGGAAGACATGTTGGATGGATGGGAGGGTGGGGAGGGGGGTCAGGTGGAGAAGCAGAACTCCCTCTGGAGGGAACACAGGGATTTTAGCCTTTGCAGACCATTTACATGCACTAAAACCTATAAACACACTACAGGAGAGGGAATAAAAGCATGTTGGGGCCTCTTCAACTTAATGAAGACCCTCCCCTGACATTAACCCTTACCTACAGTTGTGCAAAGGCCACCAATCAACGCTATAACAACCAGCGCCTGAGACAAATTACTCCACAATTGACATTAATTTGACTCCTTTATGTGCCCATTATCTCTAAGTGTCATTTGTATCATCAATTAAATAAGCAGCAATTCCAAATACTAGCAGCTATACTGGACATAGAGTTCATCAGTGTGTTATTTATATTAGTTACGGTCAGACTTGGTGATGTTTGGGGTTTTTATCTGTGTTAATGATAATATTGACGATACTAACACCCATATCAGTGTGTGGCACCAGCACAGGGCCATCGCTCCGTCTCCCCTGGGTTGAGTCTAAACTCAAACATGTTGTCTTCAGAGAGCTGCTGTGAAGGACAGGAAATAGATGTGGATATTATTTTTAAATGCCTTTGCTAGTAGTTCTTGTAATAACCGGTGCTCGTTCAACAGCTGCTGCTACTGCGGTTCCTCTTACTACTGCCTCGACCGCTGAGCCATCTGCTGATGCTGTACCTAACTATTTATTATTACTACTCCTAATTCTCCAGCTATGACGACTACAGTTACTTTTAATTGGGCATGGGACGATATAAATAGGCCATCCGGTGATGGTACTGGCCAACATGATTGCCATTAAAGATGTTATGCCCATTAAAGGTATTAAAATAAACTCCATGCAATTAAAAACATGCACGTAAAATATAATCAACTTCGTCACAAATTCCCATTTTATCGTATATTTTGGAGCCTGTTATTAAAATGTGTTGGTTTTGTTCGACAAACTGAATCCAGTGTCGACTTTTAGAAACTTTCCAGCATTTTGTACCTTTTTATAGATGAATCCAGAATTGATCCGAAGAGGATTTTGGGTTAGTCAACTATTAAATAAACAAGAATCAATGTACCTTTATTTTCTTACACTGCTAGTTCTAAATTACCAGGGTGTTCAGTTAGGCCAGGTAATCTTGGTATGAAATCTCCATGTCTTCCCAGGTGAGACCCTCTAAGGCAGGGGTGTCCAAACCTTTTTCCCCGAGGGCTACATACAGAAAAACAGGCGAAGATCTGGCCCCTCACTAGAGGTAAAGCGTTAGCACAATCAATCAAATGTAGGTCAATTATTGCTGCTAATCCAATATGCCTTACAGCCATCCTCACAGCTGTCCGTGGGCTTCACTTTATTCTGTTGGCAGCTCATTCCTTAAAACAGGAACCTCAGATTGCTTATAATTAGGGGAAATATGAAGGGTCTTTTTGAAGCTTGTTTTGCAAATAATTTATTGGGCTTTTTTCTTTATCAACTAAGATTAGTTTGACAGTGTTTTCCACTTTAATTGACAGAATTTATGAACTCATGAACGCTACTGTGAGGGGTATTTTGATGTTAGAAGTACCTAGTGTCGTGTGTGGGACGTATTCAATTATACTTTTAGTTTTTGCTGAGGGCTGATATAAATAAAGGACTGTAGTTTGGACACCCCTGCTCTAAGGCATGACTGATTTGTTTAGCTTCCTATCCAAGACATGTTCTGTTCAGTCAGTGTAAGCAGACTAAATATAGCAGAAGTGGAGACTGACCCTGTGAAGATGCATTCAGGGCCTCTGAAGCAGCATTGATCTGAAGCACCGCTCTCTGCATTGTTGTGCTCTTTATTAGCCGCTTTATTGGAGGAGTCTGGTGGTAGTAAAAGCAGGCTTCATTAAAGAGAGGAAGGCCGATAGCTGGGTGACCAAACAGAGCCGGCTCTCTGAAGTGAAGTCGCTCCATCACCTGCAGAGCGGAGGCTGTTTTATATGCATGCTTTACAATCCTGTGTGCACGCAGCATGCATGTGGCAGTAAAAATAGGCAAGTTGTTTGTTGCTGCTATACTTGGGATCGTGTGTGTGTTTACTTGATGTTGAAGCCGTATCAGCAAGCACTCTGACAATAGAGCGAGTTTGTTTCTGTAGGCCGACTATGAAGCTAGAAATGCAGGGGTTCCTTGATTATAAAACAATGGGATTCTTCCATTGGCTCTAATAATCTCTCTGTCAAACACGCATTTATGATACTTACATGTTTTGTTCAGCAGGATAATCTCCACATACTAACACCACTTTATGACCTTTGAGGCGTCAAGGCAATCGCCAGAAGTAGAAAGCTATCTCTAGGCTATAA
The DNA here is from genome assembly GCF_036324505.1 of Eleginops maclovinus. Classification (NCBI taxonomy): domain Eukaryota; kingdom Metazoa; phylum Chordata; class Actinopteri; order Perciformes; family Eleginopidae; genus Eleginops; species Eleginops maclovinus. The sequence continues at coordinate 6,107,968 of NC_086352.1, read as the reverse complement.
AGGGGCTACATCACAATCACACTGTGACCTCGCATCACCTCCGCTAAGCTAAAGGCGGCTAATGTTCGCCGTGATGAAGTTTAGTAAACTCATTCAAACACTAGCAGCGGGGTGTGGGATAGTGGGACATTTGCTGACGTATTTTACACTTCCTCTTAAAGAGGCCCCATTATGTTTTCCGGGGGTCTTCCCTTCCCTGTGGTTTGTTCTATAGATTTATTGCATGTAAATGGTCTGCAAAGGCTACATTTACAACATTTTATGTATGCATCATTCTACAAGCACTCATATGTGATGTGGCTCAGGGGGCGGGACATGTCTCAGCGGTCGACCAATCACAATTAAGCCGGCCAGCTACGATGCTCATTCCCGGTTCTTAGGACTCATTCCAGCACTCTTTGGCGCCCTGATTCAAGCTTCAGTATGAACACAGAATGTGTGCCTTGCTCACAGGCGACTTTCTATTGCGGGGCCTTTTATCTCCGGACTCCGCTCAGTCAGGGGATTCATAACGGCAGAAGGGAAAAGTGCAAACCCTTGTTTTCGTTGAGTCGATATAAAAGCAGTCGGGACTCATTCACAAATGGGTTCAAAGCTGGGTTCCCTCTCTGGGAAAGCGCCGTGTTTGTCGTGGTGGTTGTGGGGGTTACATTCTGCCGTGTTTACTTCCCTCATTTGTTTTTCTGGAATCTGGTTTGGGGTGTTTTGTCTTGTTCATAACTCACAGGCTTCATCCAAAGAAGAGCCATGTCCGTGCATGCTGGGAAACAAACACACTCCCTCTCTCCCAAACACAGAAACCCGCACACACACACTCTCTCTCATTGAACAGCATGGGGGATGTTTTTCCGGTGCTTTGTCTGGTCTGAGGAGATGAAAGCACATCATTAAAGTACAAAGTAGGTCTTCAGGGATTTACTGGAAGGAATTCATGTCTTTTGTTAACCTCTGGCTGCAGGGATTACACATTAAACCTGAAGGCTTGTTACCAGATTAATTTACCCTGCGTGACATGTCACTGTTTGCTCATTTATACTGGAAGTGTATGGTTGCCATTGAGCTGGTCAGGATACACATTTCTTAATGCCTTTATGTTGAAGGGTTTGTAAGTTTCCATCTAACTTATAATGACAGGAGACAAAAGGGATCATGGTTGCTTCCCTTCCCTTTCTCTACCTTCAGTGTTACTTTAACTGAAGGCTGGCATAGGAGCTCTGAAAAAGTATTGTAGTTGTACGGCATGATTCAGTCTGGAAAAACATCAAACCTTTGGTAGAATTCATGTGATGTGACAAAACAGCAGCTGTTTACAGTTCAGCTGTGGGGTTGAGACAGTGATCGATGCTGACTCATAAATGGTACAACAGGTTTATATCTCTGACAGAGATTAGGCACTCTGGTCGACTATAAATCATAATGCGATGAGTTTAGGATGAGAGCTGCAAGGGTTAATTAACTCTTCATTTAGTTGATCAACAGAAAAATAATTGGCAACTGCTTTATTGTAGTTTCTCATGCAAAATGCAGTTTCAGCTGCTGAAATGTGGAGTGTTCTTAGTTGTTCTGTCTTTTAGAACTTTGAGAAACTGGGATGGGTATTTGTCAACATTTTAAAGCCCAAACAATAAAATATCCCAAGATTCATCAGTGATTAAAGTGATCGTTAGTGGTACGGAATCACTTTTATTCAGCTTAAAGACAAAGAATCAACATTGTTTCTGTGTCTCTATATTACAGAACGTCTGTTTCATACTGCTGCGATTCAAGATATAGTTAACAGTATTGGAGAGCTTTGAGTAAGAAACCAACACAACTGGCTGGACACATATTTGCATGTGGTATACAAGTCAAAACTGGCATTGAAAAATGAAAGAGGGGAAGGAGAGTGAGGAACGTGTGCTTTACCTCAGCACCAGCACTAGGGTTAGGGTTAACCCGAGGCCTTGTTACAAACTCACAATGGTGTGGTTGCTTGAAGTGAATACATCTGCACTTTCCCTGCAGTCCGGAGCTTGAATCTCTAAGTTTCTTTGGATAAAAGCTTCAGCCAAATGTATTGAAGTGATGGTCTATCTATCACTCCATTGCACACATCATGCAAGCAATGTGTTGTTCTTTTTAGTATTGTAAATCCTGCACATTTACTGCTCCACACTGCCTCTTTTTAAATCTGCACAGCCCTCCACTTTGAATATAGTATGTGTCATATTTGATCACATTTGACTTTACTCTCACGTACTTATATTCTGCGTAAATAATGTCTTTCAATTTCTTACAATCACTTTGACAGATAGCTTTTATGATAGCATGTTATTGCTAAGTATTCTTCTTTCTGTGTCTTTGTGTGCACCATGTACACCAAAGCAAATTCCTCGTATGTGTAAACCTACTTGGTGATAAACCTGATTCTGATTCGGTGATGTAAAGAGGGCTAAAGCTTTGTTGTTGATCCACAAGGTTGAAGCCATCAAGAGTGGTTTGTCATGTGTCTGTCCAACTAATGCACAGCTTTACCGCCTAATACTCATATTACATGACAACAGGACGTGCGACAGACCAGAGAGCGTAACACAATACGTGTCGACGCACAGCCACATGTAGACCGGCGCAGGTTGCACCAGTGACAGTGTGTGCTGTGGACATTATGTAAGCCCACAGGGGAGAGGGTGGAGGTGTTTCTCAGAGAAAATCAAAGACAGACGAGCCCAGCTCCGGCAGGGAGGTCAAGTTATCCAGACAGTCTTTGACCCGGTGCTTAGGGCTTAAAGAAGCCCGCTGATGTCGGCCTAATCTCTGCTATGATTAGCTCCATACCATCACGTACCCAGCACAGACACCCACTCTCACAGTCAATGCTCACACTAGGATGAAGCTGGCATGGGACCATGTTTGAATCCCTGGTCTGCAAGCAATTCATGAATGCTCCCTCTTGCGTGATACCCTAAAGACACTTCAGTCAGTGCATCAAATGAGATTGACTGAACACATACCTTCAGTTCAATTTTCCGAGAAGACACCACCTTCCTTACCTTCATTATGCTGTCTTACACTTGTGGGCCCGTCCTTTACTTTCACAAAATAGCTTTTGGTTGTGAATTAACAGCCATTTCAATCAGAATCTGAGCTGTCAATATGTAAAGCTGTATTAGCATTAGCATTTAACATGTTCTTTGGACTCTTGATGTACCGGTTTTGAGATATCCAATAGCAATTACTAATGCTTGTATTGAAATTGCGCTTTGAGTCCTAAAACCTGGAAAAGACTTGATGTACGACATTAAACACATGGGTAAATACCCCACTCGTGAATGGCTGAAGTGACTAAATAAACTTAATCAACACAAGTCTGCTTTCAGCTTAGTGCTGGTGACACGTAAGCTTTCTGCGCTTCTAAATATCAAGTGACCAAATCAGGATAAGCTTCATAACTTATTTTCTGAGCAAAGTAACGAAATCCAATGGAAAAATCCCCTTTGTTTTTTTATTATAATTTAATTGCTACCTTCAGAGTCGGCCTACAAAAATAGCTAAGCACTGCACCACTATTGTCAGTGTGTGTGCTGATACTGGTACAAAGTCCAATGGAAAAATCCCATTGCACCACCCTATAGTAGAGACTCAGTTCTGACCCACTCTGCTTGTAAGCAACTAGTAAAAGGTCATAATTATACTCGATAACATCTGTAAATACCCTTAGTGTGATCCTGCCCTTCAGGAAGTGTATTGTTACAGTCAGTGATCGCGCTCTGAACCTCCCATGTGATGATGCACAACTAGTCGTACCCTGACCCAGAACCCCGAAGGCTCTCAGGCCTGGTAATTATAGGGACTTGCTTTGTAAACCAGGCACATCCATGACTACTTTTAGTGAACAGTCACACCCATGCCTGGAATTCCTGGAGGAGAACATTACTGGTTTGGCTGTGTTCGGGTGCCTACTGTAATTATGTGGCCCTTTAATTGTGCTCTGTTAACACCGTTAGATCGGGATGAGCTGGGACCAAGAACTCGGATGGATCTTTGGGTTTCCTTAAAAGATCTGACCTGGGTTGGAGTAGTTTAGAGTAGAATTACAATGAAAGAGGTCAGAAAGGCAGGATGTTTAATCTCTAATCCTGTAGTTTAGATCTGTAGCTTTGTGTATGTTCATCTAATTGGCTTAACACTTACCTGTATCAGTCAGGAGGAAACAAGAACTAAAAACCTGACTTATTAACACATCACTTACGTTTTTTGGCTTGTGTATCACCATTAGCATCATGCCTCCAATGTCGCCAAAGCAGAAATGATGACACAGATTTAATATTTGGACTGTTTGGAGCTAATACTTACCAGTTAACTGAAACCTTAACACACACTCACACACACTTACAGTTAGCAGCATAGCTTCAGGATAATCCTCGTAAAGATCCAGTAACACGGTACAGAACCCCTCTGCTTGAAAGCCATGTAAACCTACCCAGGTGTTAGCATTAAATGTGGCTAATTAGCTGTCTTTCTAGGACCGTTTGGCTCCAAAGTTATGGAACAAGCTCTTCATGATATCGCTTGAAGTCTGCACTTCTTCCGACACCGACTGAAAACCCACCTGCTTTAACTGCACCTTGGCCATTAAACACATAACTCTTAAAGTAGTAGCACTTAAACAGCTTTGCCCTATTTGAAGCTAATGCACTTGCACGTTTGTATCTTCAAAAGTTAATTGCACATATCTTAAGTCCAGTTGGATAGAATCAATCAATAGGGTCTTAAGCTAAATCATATGTAATGCAGTGGCTGTTTGGGCGTGAATGGACCGTCATTGATTGACATCTACCTGTTGGCTCTGTTGTATGGGACAGAAACACCTCTCAGGTTCTTATTGGTGGATCCAGATTCATGACTCATGCATTGCCATCATTGGTCCAACCCTAGTCATTGTCAAGACTAAACCAGAGCCTTCATTGTTACCCATCTCCTTAGGCGTAGATTACGTGGGTATTAATGTTATGGCGACCCGGCGCCACGCAGTCTGGCAGGATATCAACGGTAAAACCAACCCTAGAAAGCTTTGTTCCTTACTGACCTCTTGTGGTTTCTATCCGTCACGTTTGGGTGTGTTTGGCTCAGGGTAAAGAGTCAGCCATATCACGTTCAAACAGGGTAGCGTTGAGGAATCACGGTGAGCTTGGTCGACGTGTAAAAAGCATCCTTGATTTCCTGTCCTGATAAATTTGCCCGACATGTTTTTGCCCTCGAGGTTAATGTGATCTCACTCTCTGCCTCCTTCATCCTTCCTCCCTCCATCGAATTCCACGGATATTTCTGTCTCTCCGCGCCAAGGAATCTTACAAACACGAAGAGACTCAGGAATGCAGACAACTCCTTCTGGTGTGTGTGTGTGTGTGTGTGTGTGTGTGTGTGTGTGTGTGTGTGTGTGTGTGTGTGTGTGTGTGTGTGTGTGTGTGTGTGTGTGTGTGTGTGTGTGTGTGTGTGTGTGTGTGTGTGTGTGTGTGTGTGTGTGTGTGTGTGTGTGTGTGTGTGTGTGTGTGTGTGTGTGTGTGTGTGTGTGTGGCTGGGCTCATCAGGGTTTACATTTCACTGATTTTGAAACTCTCCCAACAGCTTTACTCACAGCCTTCAGATTCTTCCATGGAAGGGATACATTTACTCTAACCACTAACCCTCACCTTTACTCACTCTGTAGGTTTGGGGATTCAATCTCCAGTACCAAACTAAAAGCTGAAATGGACGTGACCAGTATTTATGACACCAGCTATCAGGCTGTCCGATCTGTAGCGTAAAAATAACGCTTCCCTGATGTTTCTCAGAGGTTCTTTTATACATATTTTGTACGCGATCTGATCAGCTAATGAAACTGTAACATGGTTTAATAACAAAGGACTCAATCCACGTGGAAATATACCTTCCACAGTCATGTTGAGGACTGGTTATATCACTCATCAGAATAACCATTATTGGCTGGTTTTAAGTCACTTACAGAGTTTTACAGCTCTTCCATTCACTTATACTCCAGATGAATGACATGTATCTTCCTTATTGTTGGCTTTCCCTTAATTATCATTCATTTAGAAATAAAGGAGGGAGTTTATTTACACTTACAGGGACTTTAATTGCAACAATATCTAGAATTTATTGGATTTTATTGTAATGCAGTCTTTGTTTAGATGACTATTGATATTTTACAGTCCTAAGTGAGGTATAATCTTAAGCCACAGCTTCTAACCTCTCCTGCACAGTGTCGTTTACATCCTTACTGTCTTATTAATACACGTAAATGTGCAAAGCTAAGCATCAACTATAAAGTCTTCAACCAATTGATCCAACTACAGCTCCTTTCCCTACAGAAGACCTGCAGCTCCTGCTTTGAGTTTGCATGTGAAATATGTGAAAAATCAACTGTGATGACAAACAACATCATCTGTATTTACTGAAAACAGTCTCCAAGGCATCCATCAGTGGCTGAGTCTCCTATTTACCGGCTTTTGAGCTCAGTCCTCCTCCTCCTCCTCCTCCTTCAGCCTCAACGCTCAACAAGTGTTGCTACGTTAGCGCAAACTGTTGATCATATGTTGCTTTGTTTACCGCTTGTGTTTGCATTAGCTAATACACCATTTTCCCCCCCTAGCAAGATGCTACTAATTAGCTTCATGATATTGTTTAACACACCCTCAAGAACACACATGCAGAGACGCACAAATCACCCACATCTAGGGGGGTTAGCGAGCTGTCTTTGGCGATATTAAATCAGGTTGTTGAGCCAGGACCTCACATCTACACACACACAGCCCTCATAACTACTCTGTTTGTGGCCATTGTTCTTCTCCTGCCGCTATCTTTGTCTTTCTGTAACTCAAGCGCTATTTGATACGCTTCCTAAACCCGCAGGTATCAGGAAACGGCTAATTCGATAGCTCCTTTGTAACCTCCTTGTATTGTCTGTCCTCTGTTGTGGCTCCGGGGGGGGGCCGGAGTATTTGATTTGTCTTGTCTTTTTCCAGGTCAGTCAGCGGGGGGATTCCAGGAATTCCTTTTGTCTGTAGTTATCCCGTCGTGTCAGCTGATCTGACAGATGTTCCCAACTGGTTCAACAAGGCTAACTGTTGGCACTGTTTAGACTCAAACAGTCATTAGGATGTGGATGATTTGACTAGCCCGTCCGACGGTGACGAGTGAAGAGTAACGGCAGATAAGAGGCAAACATTTGGAAAGGTATCTGAGACTCAACCTTGGGACTGATAGCTGGAGGTACCAATGTGGGAATATACCATCCAGATTCATGTTGAAGTCTGGCTTATGGCAGTGTCCTTCATCAGAATAATGATATTATTGACTGGTTTCTCTCTGCCATTTTAGCTTCTAACCTCTCCTGTTATTGCAGATTATACTTGCTGGTTCATTCCCAATGTGTAGTGGATAAGAGGGCTTGATGGTAAAAAATGTGGAAGGTGTCTTAGACTCATACTTGTTTGTTGAAGAGGACTACCTGGAGGTATCAAGGTTACAAATACTGTCCATGTCATGTTTGAGTTGGCTTTATGTCAGTGTCCTTCATCAGAATAACCATATTATTGGCTGGCTTCTCATTGTAAGTCACTCATACTGCTTTACCAAGTTTTTTCCATTGCATTTATATCTGCTTCATTGTCGGACTTACCTCAATCATTCTCACTTGAAAATAGAGGATATTATTAGAATAACATCTAATGGATTTCCTTGTAATGTTGTTTTTTTGACTATTAAAATCTACAGTAATAGGGGAGGTGTGATCATGTGCCATTTCTAGCTTCCAGCCTCAGTGTGTTGTAGGTAAGATTGAGAAAGGGATTTTTACTTGTTGTTTAAAGTGACTGGTATCTGGAATTACCAAGGTTAAAAATACTGTTGAATTGGACGCACACTATAGGGATTGTTCATAAGAAAGAGAGGAAAATGAAGCTGTAGTTGTTGTACAATCTTCCCTGAAAGACTGCCTGCTCTGTGTCTGAAAAGCCTTCAAACTGGGCGTCCATGGTTTCTTCCCCGTCAACACTAACATGTGGCAACATGCCCTCGCCCTCAGAGACCCTTGCTGATGTTTTTCTACAGTGAACCCGCTACGTTTCCTCAGCTCTCTACTCTCAACCTTTGCACAAACATAGCCATCTGTCAGGGTCTGTTTGGCAGAAAATTCCAACGAACAACTTTTCTGTTTCTTCCAAATTTCTGTAGAAAACTCCCGTTGTTCCTGTGGTTGCGTAACTGCACAGGAGTTACACTGGCCTTGATATGAAGTCACTTTTGTCAAGTGCTATTCTACAGTCTTTCTAGGCAACAGTAGAAGTAGCTCTTGCTGTGCTTGTTCCCTGGTTGAGAATAACCACTCAACCATTACACTCCACCTGTATTTACGTTGAGATTCGTCCGTCCACATTCTGCCGTGACAAGCAGTAGTCATCCACAACAAGGAGACCCATGTCCGGCATGTCATCGCGCACAGGAAAGATGTTCAGAGAGCGCTTCACCTCTGTTAGTGTTTTGAACACTCTGTAATTATGAACAGGAAGCTGTGGACCACACATCTCCTGTGGGACGCTTTCTCACACGGGGAGGAGTGGAGGGGGGAGACGAAAAATCCAGCATACGTTGGATATTCCTGTCGGCAACGGTGTGCGAAGGACAGCGCTTCACCTACCTGAAGTATGCAGATGGTGCTTGGTGGTAATAGGGCTCTACTTTCTCAAGTGTGTGTTAAAATACCCTATATATCTGATGTGTAATTGAGCCTTTTGCAGCATGATTCATTCATTTGATCAGGACAGGACCCAGTGAGTCACTGAGTAGGGATCCAAAGTCCTTTGCACCAGCCAATGAAAATATCGCTTCCTCTCCAATCACTGTTTCCGTACAGGTTTAAAGAGAAATATCCAAATAAATTGAGGAACAGTGTTCATTTTCAGCCGTGATACTCAAGAGGGCTCAGCAGGATTACATAACGACTATAATTCCTGTAACTCCGGTACAGTTTCTCTATTAGGTTTGAGTTGTTGGTGGATTTCGGCAGCCCTAACACAGGCAGGATGTGCGGATGTCTCTATAGCACTGTGTCCGTGGCGGTCTACTGCGTCCTCCGGCTGGTTGTGATGTCAGGGTGGCTCGAAAGGTGACCAGGACAGTGCTGGTCAGCCATGAAGCGCTGTGAATGGACTGAATGAATGGAGATCTTTGTTATAGTGACGTGAACTAGCCTGTAGACAACACACTGACCGGTTCTCTGAATCACTGATCCACTCACTGAACCTACACAGACTTCCTTACAGAACACGCTTTGTATGAGGAGTGGGAAAACGCAGCTATGTTGTGTGTTTCCCGTCCATTATCGACTTCTGGTTCAGTCTGAGGAGAGACTGTACCACTGCTGTTTATTTCCCAGCTCAGTGGGAAAACACTCTGGGAGGTCAGTGAGTGCGCCGGGGGTTTAGAAATATCTATCCATTAGCACAACATCTTATCCTTGAGGGTCACCAAGGGGGCGCAGGCAGCCGATCCCAGCTGACATTGGGCGAGAGGCGGGGTACACCATGGACGCTGTTGCCTGTCAATCAAAGGGCTGACACATAGAGAGGAAACCAGAGCACCCAGACAACATGCCAGAAATAAAAGAGAAAGGAAAAGTGAGCAGGGAGCTTTTAGAGAGCTTCGTCTCGTAAGACTTGCTGACTCCTTTAGCCCGATGTCACACGTTTCCTCAGGGGCATTTACAATCTGTACTGCATACAACACGCTCTGTCCTTGAGACTCTTGCAGAAAATAAGGAAAAACTCCCCCAAAAAAACCCTCAGCATGGGAAAAACCCTAGATAGATCTGTGTTGGTTCTCCCAGTTTACTAGCTCTTCCAAGGAAAGAAAGCAAAGGTAGTAATTGGGAAATTAGAGCCAAACAAGTTGGTTTTGAACTCCTTTTAAGTGTTAACTGGGAATCAAAGCCCCAGTGAATGAGTCTGGATGCTGATGAATGAAACGGCGTGGATCAATACTCTCCCGCCTGCTGGTCGGTGGCAACCCAGTAATATGGTGTTATGTTTGTGTGTTGGTGAGACAATTTTGAAAGTCGGGATTTAGAAAAAAAGTCAGAATTTTTAGGACAAAAGTGAACTTTCTTTTTTTTTAAAAAATAGTTGGAAATTCAAATTTGGAAAGAAAATCAAAAGGAAAAAAGATTGGGAGACAAAAAGTGTGACTTTTTTAAAAGAAGATGATTAGGGCCACATGAAGAAGGAGTTAGATTAGAGAGAAGATGGACGTTTTTAAAATTTAGAAAAAAAGTCCGAATTTTTAGGAAAAGGGATAATTAAGAAGAAAATAATTTAAAAATGTAAAAAAATAAATAAACTTTTTGTAAAAACTCAGAATTGTTTACAAATTAAAATGACATTTTTAGAAGTCGACATTTAGGAAAAAAAGTCTCATCTTTTGTTAAAAAAGTGATACATTTGAAGTAATATTCCAAACAGTGAAATTTGGGAAAAAAATCTGAAGTTTGAAATGTGTTATTCTGTGGGGACTGGTTGGTTTCAATCCACCTGTTTTTATGTGCCTTTTTGAATCTGCACATAAGAAAAACTGGAAATGTCAAAAGAAGAGTCGTGAACCTCGGCTAAGGTGCGGTTGTTTGTGTTTCACTCTGATAAAGTTGCTTTAAGTTGGCATTGTGTGTTTCGGCGTTGTGTTTCACCGACGTCTTCTTGTTGCACCCCATGGAATAATATTTGGTCAGACTGGATATTTGAGGCCACCTACTACCTCTCTGTCCTACTCCTCAAAATCACGTTGCGATATCAGATAGAAATTAGCATTCATTTACATTTTCTTCAAAAACAAAAAGGGGTTGAAATGTCTCCTAAACTGTGATGGAAACCAGACTGTGCTCTTTGAATCCATGATATCCACAGAGCCTGGCATATTATGGTCTACAGCACATGTTTAATGACTATGTATGGATGGTAAATTCACATATCATACTTCACTAAATACAGGCTATAAGTGGGAAAGGGAAGTTAAATGTAATTCTGAATAAACATAAATCAGTGTTTGATTACCAACCAATGAACATGGGGACACACTGGGAGGTCATGGAGTTGGCAAATGTGCATTGTCCCTTCCCAAATAAACAAAAACAAACACTACACTGTCTTTTTGGACAGTGGGAAGGGTAACCCAACACCAAATCGCACAGGAAGTGGAGTTTTCGCCCGAGGGCTCGGTTCCTGGCAGCAACCAGTGCAACACAATTAATGGAAGGGTACATACCAATCCCAATATTGACCGCAGCCATTTCCATCTCGCATCCTGATCACATCAAGTTATTTATAAAGCCCAAAAACCACCCGCTTGATCCTGGGAATCCAATACAGTGAAGCAGAAACATTTCCCCCCTCATCATTATTGGAATTAATTGGAGCAACTCAGTATTTTTTCAGATGCAGAAAGTTGATCTGTACTGGTTTAAAACTTGTATGCTTCCATTATGCTGTCTGTGTTCAGTTTCTACACTACTGTTTATAGAGTTTATATCCATAAATGCTATTCCTACTGTATTTAGCGGCTGTAGGCAGTCAAAAAAGGGGCTAAATACGGGAAGTAAACACATAATCGATCCAGTGCTCGACCATTCATTATAACGTCTCATACAATCTGAATACTGATTGACTGACTGAAAATGCAAAAAGCTACTTTAAGAAACCCTTTCACGTGGCCCTGAAACAAAAAACAATGAAATAGTGTGTGTGTGTGTGTGTGTGTGTGTGTGTGTGTGTGTGTGTGTGTGTAGAATTAAAGAACAGATGTGCGGTACACATATCAAATAAAATAAATGTATTATATTATTTATTTACGACGAGGTTTCAGTAAAAAAACACAAGTTAAATAACAATACGGAATATAATGTGATTTATTTAATTCATGCTCAAAAAGAGGGGTTATTATTCCTGTTAAAACCACGCATCATGTTTAACAGTTTAGGCAAAATGAATGTTTGCTCAGACTCAAAGCACAGATCCTAGGTGGGGTTTTATTTACACCTTTGTGGATCCATCTAACGCTCTGTAACTTGACAGAGAGGTTATTAATCAGATTGAATTCCTGCCAAATATCCTATCTTCTAACAACACAACACCGGGGGGGGGGGGGAGGGGGGGGTGTAGTTTACACTTGTGCAATATTTCCAGGTGGATTTCCAGTCAATGCCGTTGACATTAAAGCCGATGCAGATCTCTATCGGTGTTTCTGGATCCACACGCTGTGCCGTCATCGGTCTAGACGTCTGCCTTTGTTATGGTTGTGCTGCTGAGCAGTGGGACATCCTGTTCCTCTCAGCCGAGGACGGGGGCTGAAAACAAGGATTAACAGTCAGAAAGGCTTTTAATTCTGAGTCGATCAGCTGATCGGGCGGCAGAGAGGCGGGAAACTTTTGTCAACCTGCAGCGCTCACCGTTAAAGGGTGTATCTTTAAGGGTACCGTGCAGGACGTATTTAGAGTCATTTCAAGCTAATGTGAGGCTACTGAATAGGTACATGTTTCTGTTAATGTAAGCTGCTGTTGTGTTGTATAGGTATTGTAATATGAGTGGATTAGAAACCAGAAGCAGAAGACTTTATCTATTAGCGGTAGAAATTGGGTTTTGCGATAGTTGCTCCATTTGAGAATTAAATGAAACGAAAACATTCAAATAAATTGAAAATGTTTTAAATGTGACAAGTTAAAGTAAGAACATGCAACTAAAGACAGTATGCAACACAAATATCAAATACAATACATCTATTATGTTATTGATTTATTACCGGGTTTCGTTTCGTCAAACATCGGAATTGTTTAACTTCTTTAAGAAAGACAAGGCACCTAAAAAAGAGTCTGAGGTTGCTGAGATAAAGATAGAAGGTTCAGACTACATGGAGATTTAAATTCATATGCAATAAAAAGACAAAGTAAAGTAGAAGTCAAATCGTGCTTTTTAAACCCCTTTTATGTGTGTTGGTATATAATACTGCTTATACTCTGAAAAACTACCCACAGTAATTTAGACAACCCAAACCTTTATCTGTAAAACACCTTTGAGACTGATGCCAGAAAATAACTTTTCTAGTGAATATTAAATATTAGTATGAGTCACTTCCTGTCTAAATTAAGCCCCGCCTCTTCCCCGGTGTAAATCCTGCATCAGAGCGAAGCTGAAAATAATAGTGTCTTCACGTCTGAAAGCTGCTGAGTCATATATTGCACCTCCAACAACAAATAGATCCAGAGTTTCTTTACTTCCTCTCCAGAAAAAAGGAGAGTAAAAGAAAGGATCAGAAATCTCAGTCTCAGTGTCAGCCTGCTGCCTGCCACTCGTCCCCCGCAGACCCACCGGACATCCATCCCCTCTTTATTCTCCTAAACTGTCTCTGCCGTCTGACCAGACATCTGACCCCATCTCCATATCTCTGGACTCAGTAAACCCTTTCTGAGCAACAGAGATATGGTTTCCTGGCATCACTTTATAATTTTGATTCCTCATGTCTGTTCTCAAACAATAATTAAGAAGTGTAATTGGACGCTCGTTTTGACGCTGACAGGTGTGAGTTTCCTAGCATGCTCTCTGCTGAGCTGGTGTCTCTGGGTCAGCATTTTGACCAACAGCGCTGATCTTTATCCCAAAGTGCTGCGTAATGACACGGTGGAAAATTGGTTTACTGCTTGGACTCTTAAATACTCCATACCTACTTACAGGGACGTTATGCCGCCCATCGCTTCATTCCACTCCTTTAATTCACCTTAAGTCCATAAAAAACTGGACCAAGACGATGCAAATGAATGCTTGTTTTTATAATCAATATTATTTAGATACGGTTGTTAGACTAGAGTAGATATTATCAGAATGAAATACTTAATAAGAATTAAATTTAAATAAAATATTAAAAGAATTTGCAATAAAAATAAACTAAAAAAAGTAAAATCAGTTTGTGTGGTCTGGCTCCCCCGTCTGGCAGCTCTACAAACTGTGTGTGTGTGTGTGTGTGTGTGTGTGTGTGTGTGTGTGTGTGTGTGTGTGTGTGTCTGTGTGTGTGTGTGTGTGTGTGTGTGTGCGCGAGCGACGCTTAAACAATATGGTGTTTTTACTTTACCATCTCCACCTTTTAAAACCCTTCTTTTTTACCATATCCTCTTCCCCTCTCCTTCCTCCACTCTCCCCCTTTTGGAAGTTTATTTTCCTCCCTATCATTCCTCCTGCTCCTCCTCTTCCTCCTAATTCTCCACATCCTCTCTTTTCGCTGCAGCATCTGTAAACGGGGCTTAAAGCTGGGATCCATTATGTTGCAGATGTCCAGTGTCAGTCTCCTTCCTGTTGCTCATTAGCACGGGTTTTTTTTGGGAGGGGGGAGGGGGGTGCAAAATGAATCCTTTCCTACACCTCTCCCATCACCTCATCAGAGGGGTCAGAGATCGGGATGGAGGGTTTGAGGGGTGTTCCAGCAGGGAGAGAACATTTTGTGCCAGCACTGGTTCCCCTCCTGCTGAGCTCTAACAGGCTGCTGGTGGGACCACACAGCCTGACGCTCTGATTGGCCGGTGCGCCGGTCAGGAGGCGGACAGGAGGTCATGTCATGGGCACCGGTGACGGGTGTTCGTCGGATCGGAAACACGGCACGTTTTTTCTCTACGGGCGTCCTAAATTCAGCTGTCACTCAGAGAGAGGCGGACAGAGTGAACCGTGCTCATCAACACGCCTGGCAGGGCAGAGATACTGGGTTTGGTTTATGGGATGCACTGGTTTCACAGATTGGTTTATTTCGTTTAAAGCGAACCGCTTTTGCTCCTAAAGCCGCGACGACGTTATGAATCTTGTTTAAAGCGGCGGCTCTCTAAGGCACTGGCAGAGCCTCATCCTCCTGACTGACCTACAGTCTGTAGCCACCATTTAGCTATCATATCGTCCTCTCGTCTCCGCTGGAAGAGTGGTCTGCTTGCGAGGGGAAGGGGGGGGGGGGGTCTCTGTGAATCAGCGCTATGCTTGGACAGCGAGTGATATTTTAAACTCGGCATTCTCCGGGGGAATCTTAATTCACCTTGCAGCACGTACATATTACCCTGGTTTTGTCGAGAAAACCACCCGGCAGGTCTTCGTAGCTCAACTTTCCATCCTAAAGTGACCTTTCCTTCTCCATTTGTAGTCTTTCTGCTGTGATCCACAACGCTACCATGGTTTCCACAACGGAGCAGGGCCGAGGGTTGTTACAAAATGCGTGCCGTTTAAAGGAAGTTGCGGTAGCACGTTAATAACACGTTAACTTTGACAGCCCTAGTATTTCCTGATTGGTTGATTGGGTCCAGCGACTACTTCTCCTCATGATCCAACTCCTAAAAGTCACATTCTTTTCTGCCGTTTTTTCTCGAATTTCAGCCGAAACCTGGCATCAAGACATTCTGTATTTGATTATCAGTATGTAGTCAGAAAGCTTGGACTGGTGTGGTTGTGCAGCCTGGACAAACTGAGTAATATAAATAATCAAAGGCTGTTTTATTACTGGCAGCTGTTGAAGGGATGTCGCTTAAAATGGTGGTTTTTCCTCCAGTGTATAGACACATTTTTCCAACCATTGAATTGCTGGTCATAAATATGTCTTAAAATTAAACATAAATACAGCAATCCTGTGATATAAATAGGTGGTTTGTCCCCTTACTCTGGTGGTCCACACACTGTTCTGCAGGGCCCCCTCACGACTACATGCACCAACCTCCAACACTAAAGTGCATTTCATTGTGGAAGCATTAAACGTGACTCTGCTGCATCTTTTACTTTACTGTGCAACAACCTTCATTGCTTCCAACAGATTCTCTAAAACTCTGCTCAGAAGTAGCAAGTTTCTCACTCCCTGGGAATAAATGAAAACCTTACCGTTCCCTTCCCAGTACAGGAGCCACTGGATGAGGTTAGTTGTTCTTAGTAAAAATGCATGGCAGTCTTGTTATAGAAATGTTGATATTAGCTGGTCTTCTTTCAGAGTGCAAGCGTCAGTCGTAGATCTTCAGAGTTAACCCCTTTTGATTTTGTGCTGACGGACAAAACTGTGACTTTCATGGCACTGAGTTCCAAGTTGAAGGAGTAAAAGATGAAGCAGATGGTTGGAACCTCTCTGTTGAGCTCCAAGCCTCGGGAATGACTTCCTTTTCCAATTTGACATCTGTTTTTGGGAGACTTTTTTTCTTGTCTTTGTTCAAAGGGCCTTGCAGTCTGTTCCCAGCTCTTAGTCCAGTTGGGAGCTTAGTGAACCCGGACATGTTTTATGGTAGAAATGCACATAGAAACGGAAGGATGCTAACCTGCATATGCTGGGCAATTTGAACAATTTGCAGAAGTTGTGTTAATTAGCACTTAATTGCATTACAGCCTATACAAACACAACAGATAAAAGACCATAACTGTACTCTCTGTGGGCTGATTTTTAAGTTCAGGGGCCTCGAGACTGCCATTCTTTATCCTGAAAAGTCAGAAATGGACTCAACATCCTCAAAAAACACACCAAGAGTGTCCAAATCGGCCCACGCCATTTTTTTTGCAAGTTGCATTAATTAGCAGTAAATTGCATTATAGACTATGCAGACAATTCAGATGAAGGCCATATTTGTACTCTCTGTTGGATGATTTGAACTGCCATTAGTAGTGTTGCAACCATTGGATATAGAGAGCACCAGAGGAAAATGATTATCTCTGGACTATCTTTTTTTCAAATAAATCAGCAACCTGTCCAACCCAAAGGATCCACTACAATTTCCAAAACGACAATTTATTTTGCAAGATCCATCCCTTGGGACTATAAATATGGCTTCTTTCTGGTTAAAACCGTCTGTGTGGATCCTGAAGAGGTCAGAAAAGAAGTCGGCGGCCCCAATAACCTCCAAAATCACTCCAAAATCTCAAACCTTTTTCCACATGAGATGCTAATTAATGCAATTTATGCTAATTGTGCTAATTGCCCAACATATGCAAGTTAACATCCTGCCGTTTCTATGTGCTGGGGACCCCTACTTTACATCTCTGGGTTCATCATACTGACTATCCTGCACATGCATCACTGAGATATAAACAGGAGGCGCTGCAGGTCCTCCTCCTGCCGGCTGTCTCCACTTTGTTTGACACTTAGACGCCAGAGGCAACATGTTGCAACGCGCTTCAGAGTTTTATCGCTCGCATCCCATAAACAACGCTTCATTTCCCCCTAAATTCACTCTGTTTCTGTTTAAACACAGGCCCCCGCTAACCTAAGAGGATGACATCATGATAGTTGCAGTAAGATCCCTTTTTGTTTACGCCTCACAGGAAACACACGGAAACGGTTTCAAGCATCTATTTAAAGTGTTTCCATAGCAATTAGTGTTTGTTTCTGAAAGCTCTCCGGCGTTACCCTCTGCAGACTTTCAGACAAGTAACTATTACTTTGACTTTCAATTAACGTGCAGAGTGCTTTCTGGATCAATCAGTGAAGAAGAAGAGGTCGAACTCTGTTTAAAGGAAAGAATAAATGAAACCCAGATTATTAAAAGTAAGAGGGCAAGAAGCCGCTCGGTTTTGCACTTTGATTAGTTCTTCATTATGTTTTAATCAGAATATTAACATTTCATGAATACATTTTGCAAATCCTCCATTAAAGGACATAAGGGATGCACCAATTCAACTTTGTTTTCATCTGAAGTTTATTTTCTCAACTAAAAGGTCAATTTTCTGCTCATTTTCAGGTATAAATCTGTTACCAGCGATCACCCTCTGCTCTGATTGGTTAGCTGGCCGGCCCTGTTGTGATTGGTCAACCGCTTAGAGATGTCCCGCCCCCTTTAGCCTATCACAAACAGTGTGTCGGAGCGCTATAGCCAATAGAAACACCAGAGTGTTCCATGGTGATGTCACTATGTTCCGTAAGTACACAAAGGAGAGGAAGGCGTTTCATGCAAGGATTTTTGCCTTTGCAGACCATTTACATGCACTAAAACCAATATAACACACCACAGGAAAGGGAAAACCAACTTTCTTTAACAACAAATCAATTTTATTTTATTCTAAGTAAGTCATTCGGTCAGTAAAACATCAGAAAGTAGAGTAAAATGTTCCTCCCAGTCCAAGGTGACATCTTTATTCAACATTATATTCACTCTAATATGAAGTAAAACCAATAAAAAGCAGGACGTCTTTGTTTTTTAGAGGCAAAAGCTTCTGTTTTACAGCTGCTGAACTAATGGAGGTGATGAAGGCTTTTTCCACTTATTAAATTATCGGCCGTAGTGTTCAGCCGCTCGGTTCCCCCTTCATCGTAATTTAATTTCCACGGCTCTGATGTGTGGCTTCTCTTCTTCACTCAACGTAGTTTTCCTCCTCCATCAGCGTCCCTGTCATCAGTCACAATGTCCTCTTATTTAGAGAAACCACAGCCAGTGGACCGGTGACTTCCAGCTGTGTTGGGAGGAAAACCCGGAGTGGAGTCTGGTCTCTGTGGATCTGGGGTGAGCGTCTGGGAACCGGCTCATCCTGCAGCTGGTGTTATGATCTGATGAACAACCTGTCAGAGAATTAATCCACGGTTATTTTAGAGCTTTTTTACATACAGTAGCCTCCGGGAACGTACATGCAGAGTCTGAATACCTCTGCACACCCTTTGGTCTGTTTTGTAGTGTTTTCAGGCTGGTTTTACTGTGTGTGTGTGTGTGTGTGTGTGTGTGTGTGTGTGTGTGTGTGTGTGTGTGTGTGTGTGTGTGTGTGTGTGTGTGTGTGTGTGTTCCTAGCTGTAAGGATTGGTCGATTGACAGAAAAATAATCGACAGTTTGGGAAATAATTGATCATATTTGGAGTGTTGTTTGCTGCTCTCAGTCATAACGTTTCGTTGTTATGGTTATCTTTTTACACTGCATCATGTGACTGCAGCTTTAAAGGGAATGTCTTTTGAGTTTTGAACAAAGCAAGTATTTAAAGACGTCGCCCCAGACTTTGAGAAACTGTGTTGGGCTTCATAGACCAAACACTTCACCCTCTAATGTAGAAAATAATAGTTGCAAGCCCTACAAGTGGTTATTTCAGGCCAAGTACGGACTGGTTGATGTTTTGCATTGCCACTTATCTGAAAGTAAAGAAGTGCCCTTATGTCTAAGCTAAAGTTGTTTTAGTTTGAAGTGTTTGTCAGAGATCGTATTTTTGGACATTTTCCAAAATCCAGCCGACAGACCCATGCTCCTTTCGATCCTTACCTCTCGGTCAGCCTACAGAAATACCTGCACCACTTTAATCTGCACATGTAAATATGTCCTCTCTCTCTTTGTCCCCGTCAGAGTGTCCAGAGAAGTGCGCACGGCGGGCGTGCACGGTGGACGGCGAGTGCTGCCACCCTCAGTGTCTGGGCAGCTGCTCGGCGCCCGGCAGAGACACGACGTGCGCCGCCTGCGTTCACTACTACCACCAGGGCCGCTGCGTGGCCGACTGCCCCCCCGGCACCTACAAGTTCGAGGGCTGGAGATGCATCAGCGCCGAGCTCTGCTCCAAAGTCCACCTGCCCGACTCCAACAGCTTCTTCATCCACGACGGGGAGTGCATGTCCGAGTGTCCGCACGGGTACATGCCCAAGACGCCCAACAGGTGAGCGGCACGTCCAGAAATCTGACGTCTAGAGGGAGTCACCGTGCTCCTGAAAGGCTGACAGTATATTCTATATCACAAAGACTTATCACAGCAGGTATTTTCATACCTGTATGAATCATTATTGTGTCTCGTGAAGGTCATAATTAAAACACTGGCAGGCTATGGAGAAGCAAAGGTAGGATAATAAATAATAATCCAAACGGTTTTGACTGAGGCTGCAGACCGGACAGCGTTTACTGCGGGACAGACATGTTTAATATCGTCACTGAAATAAACAAAACACACCCTCGATTTAACCGCTGAAGTCAACATGTTTTCTTCAGTGTTTGGGTTTGGGTGGAATTACAACATTCAGGGAGAGAAACAGTTCTCAAAGTTCCCAAATATTTGCAAGTATCTCAAGCTTTGCTCTTTAAATGTTGACCAACCTTTAAAGCATCACATAAATCCTGCTGGCTGAAATAAAATAACTGGAGGTGATCTAATTCATGATGAATGTACAGAAGAGGAATGAGGGGTGGCTGTGGCGCAGTGGGATAGAGCAGATCAGGGACGCACAGGTTCAATCCCGCCTTTACACTTCAAGACACTTCACCCTAAATTGCTCCTGTGGGTATTCTCCACAGTACTAATGTATTTAACATGTAATGCAAATGGCTTTGAACACGTGGAAAAAAGCGCTAAAATAAATATCATTAAATATTATTATTCTTATTAAATAATTAAAAAAGATCAAACTCATTTTAGTTAAAATTTAATTAAATTGAAATTCTGAAAATAAATAAACGTTACTTTTGGTCGCATTGCAAAAAGAAATCCACCCTGAACGTCTTTTAATCACCACCTTCATCCTCTGCGCAGCTCAGGGTCGTCTTGAGTTATTTGACAGAGATTGAAAGACCCTATCGTCAGGAACCTTCCGTCTGTTTTCATTTAGTGTGACGCTTCACCATCGGATATTGTTCCTTAAAAAATAAATGACAAAAAACCTGGAAATGTTGACTTTCAGAAATCTGAGAAAACATTTTTTATTCCAGAAAAATTAAGAATTGAATCTTATGTTTCTGAGTTTAATTGAATTGAATTCACTTTCATAAACATGTGTGGACAAAGTAAGTCAGTAAACAAAAGGAGCAAAAATATATCTGTAGGTAAGATGATAAAGAGCGTGTTTATTTTAAGTTTTGAGAAAATTCAATTTAAATTCTGACTTTTTCCTCAGAATTCTGACTCAAACTAAAAAGAGAAACATAACTTTGTGTCCTGCTGCAACTTTTTGTTTCACATTGATCCTCTTCGATAGACATGTGTTCACAAACAAAGTGAATAAATCAAAGGTCCACAAAATAAAGGAAGACTGAAGGTTTGTGATTGAACCTGAAAATCTCTCCCAGAAATACAATGTTCCAGAGACAGAAACAAAAGCAGAGTGAAGGTCAGGGCGCGGAGGACTGAGTCGCTGCCGGTGCGGTCTTATATATGAAGACAACAAAGGCTTCTATCCTGAGTAACACATCACCCCCCCCCCCCCGTCTGTCTCCAGCATGTACTGCAAAGCCTGTGACGGTCTGTGTGATAAAGTGTGTGAGGAGAAGGTCATCGACTCCATGGACGCCGCTCAGTCTCTGAAAGGCTGCACCGTTATCCAGGGGAACCTGCACATCAACATCCGCAGAGGCCGTGAGTCCTGCACACACACACACACACACACACACACACACACACACACACACACACACACACACACACACACACACACACACACACACACACACACACACACACACCTCCACACTACTTAAGGCAACAGTATAGGATACAATCAAGACTTCTAATGAGATTTTGGGAAGTTATCAATCAGATTAATGGTGTGTGTGTGTGTGTGTGTGTGTGTGTGTGTGTGTGTGTGTGTGTGTGTGTGCGTGTGCGTGTGCGTGTGTGTGTGTGCAAGATTTGTTTACTCACATTTTTGTTGACTTGCTTGGCCTCCGATGGTGTGATGATCCACATTTGCTCAAAATAAAATAACCAGCTTTTCACACGTTCAACAAAACAGACCTTTTAAAAAAATCAAAACAAAAACAAAAGAGGCACAACTCCAATTAAATAACAAACGGTGCTCTTTGTTTGTTTGTTTGTTTGTTTGTTTGTTTCTATATGCTTGTATAACTGAAGCGGTTAAAAACTGTAACCTTCCGACAGGCTGCCCTTCTCTGTCTCTTTAGAGAATTGCACCATGGGAATTGTAGTCCTTTAAACGCTGATGACTACACACTGTTATTATTATTATTATTATCATTATTATATATTTGTATTGAACAGGTCCATGTATTCATGTCAAACAGAGAAGAGCTGCACAGAATAAAAAATGTGGATTTAGAATATATATGAAGCTTTGAAGTGTTCGGTGCCGCTGTAGATATAACTGAATATAAAAGCAGGATATAAAATCAAACATATGTGTGTAATAACATCACTGTGTGTGTGTGTGTGTGTGTGTGTGTGTGTGTGTGTGTGTGTGTGTGTGTGTGTAGACAACATGGTGGCGGAGCTGGAGAGTTTCACCGGGCTGATCCAGAGGGTGACGGGCAACGTGCGGATCAGACACTCACACACTCTCACCTCGCTGGCCTTCCTGCGTAGCCTGAAACACATCGAGGGGAAAGAGCTGCTGGACGAGTGAGAACACACACACACACACACACACACACACACACACACACACACACACACACACACACACACACACACACACACCACAAACAATTTAACTCTTCAAGGTCATTATTAAAACGTTGGCAGGGTTGGAGGAAAACAAAGATATGTAATAATAAAAAGGAATGTTTTGACGGAGGCAGCAGACTGGTTTAATCCTCACTGAAACAAACACACACACACTTCCATCTCTCTATTTACAGTCTGTCTGCAGCTCATAGAGTCCTGTTGTGAACTCGGACCCTTAAGTTTTATGATAGAACTGTATAGGACAGGTCTCCAGCTGTAGAAACTAGCTAAACTATATGTTGGTCAATTTGGACAATCGTGGAGTGGTTCTGAGTCCATTTCTGGCAGTTTTAACCAGAAAGAGGCCGTAGTTTTAGTCCAGGTAGCTGATTATGATGCATTTTGGGTCGATTCGAGCCACTCGAAACTGCCAACTTCTATCCTGAAAATGTCTGAGATGTTTATTTTTGCAAGTTCCATTAATTAGCATTAAATTGCTCAATAACCCCAAAAACATTCAAAGATTGTCAAAATCTCAAGCATTTTTTCACTTTTGTCCAAATACTTCCACAACTTTTGCTAATTGTGCTAATTGCCCAACATAGGCAAGTCAGCATGTTTCAGTTTCTATGTGCTGGGGACCCCTACTACAGTAGACTACTAACCTGTAAAGTAAACACGTTTTCTTTATAAGTCCTTGAACGCAGCGTAGTCTAAGCAGAGTTTGCCTCAGGGTCGCGGCGAGGCCTTCACTGCCTCCCCCGGCCTTGACTCTCAGGAATTTCTCCGTCCCATGGCCCAAATTTCTGTCATTCCTGCATGTCTGGGTGTTACCCACTGACTCATGAAACCTGCACCTCCTCCAACATTCAACAGCACTCCCAGTTTAATCCCAGTTCACACGTTGTTTTCATCCCGCTGTGTGAAAACCACCAGAGATCTATGGAGCAACATTGAGACAAATGGCTAAGAAGCTTACAGAAACCACCTGCAGGTCTTTAGAGTAAAGCTGGAAAGATTAAACCACTTATTGATTGTCAAAAAAAGGCGGCAACTGCTTTTATAATCTGTTTTATGCAAATAATTCATGCTAAAAATGCTGTTTTCAGCCTCTCAGGTTAGGAGATGTTATATCATCTTAAAGGATTTACCAAACAAGATATTAAAGACATTACCTTTTGGATCCAGTTTGATTTAAATGTTCACATCATTTAAATCAAAAGTCTGTGGTATTTAATCTTAAAAATATTAATAGTATTTTTTGTAATATTATTTAAAAGAAAATATGACTCTGATAAAAAATAATTAAATATATAATATACCATATAATAATAATAATAATAATAATAATATTATTATTATTATTATTATTAAAATATATTTAAATAATAATAATATTATTATTTAAATATATTTTAATAATAATATTATTAAAATATATTTTAATAATAATAATAATAATATATTTTAATAATATTATTAAAATATATTATTATTATTAAATATATTTAAATAATAATATTATTATTTAAATATATTTTAATAATAATAATATATTTTAATAATATTATTAAATATATTATTATTATTAAAATATATTTAATAATAATAATATTAATATTAAAATATATTTAAATAATAATATTATTATTAAAATATATTTTATATAACAAAAATAAACTCAGATTTAACGAAGGAAAAGTCAACTTTTTAAACTTTCTAATTTTTAACATTGGTTTTATTTTTACCAATATTATAATATATTTCTTTTACTGTTTGTATTATAATAACTATTATGTTTATGTATTTTAATTTACTGATTTCACTTTGAACTAAGTGAAATCAGCTTTGAACAGCGAGGAAACTTTATATTTATTTTATTTCATATCATTTTTGTATTAATTACATGTTCTTTTGTTGTTGGTATTATTATAACTTAAATGTGTATTTATTTGTATTAAACTGCATTCGCTTTAAGGCAACTGATGCCTTTTTCCTCTATTTAACCAATGAATGCAAAACCAAGAAGCACATGATCGACTTTTCGTCCAATCACCATCCTCCTCTCCTCTCTGCAGCATGTACGCCTTCGTTGCCGTGGACAACCAGCAGCTGCAGTATCTGTGGGACTGGAAGCAGCACAACCTGAGCATCGGCACGGGGAAGCTCTTCTTCAGAGCCAACCCCAAACTCTGCATGTCGGAGATCCGCAAGATGTGGGACAAGACGGGCATCGAGGGCCGCTTCGAGGAGAGCGACTTCCGGAACAACGGGGACCGAGCCAGCTGTAAGGGTCACATGCACACGCACACACACACACACACACACACACACACACACACACACATTTACAACTGCTGCGTCCAGTCGATCTGCACCATGTGACAGCTTTAAGTCCGTCACAAGACAAACGTTAACAGAAACGTAATTGAATTCTTTGATTTGATCTCCTCTTTTAAACTCCTTTTGGTTCATATTGAAAACTAACAGTAAAAATGATCTGAAAACGTCGGCTTATTTCTGAAGTTGAGGCCTTTTTCTTCCACTTACTGTTATTTAAGTCTTTATGAGAGTCCACTATTAAGTTCTATGGTGCAATACCTTCTCAAACTGCCCTATGAAATAACAGATTTTACAGGAGAAAGTCTCACTGGATTTCTCTCAGTCTCCTGAAGCTGACTGGATCTTTCCAAACACCTGTTAATGTTCTAAGTATGCTCGACTTCAGATCATATCCCAACTTATTTCCCCTTGCAAACATAAATATAAGACAGGAAATGCATCCTATGGTTTAGCTTCAGGGTCTGAGCTTTAGTGTGCTTTGCAGAGCTCCACAGGAAGTGAATTATATTGAATATGAAATAATGATCTGTGTCTGTCTTGAAAAAAGAGCTTGATTTTTGGTAAAGAAATATCAAAACTTGAACCCACTTAAAGTCTGGAGGCTTCTAAACAAGAATGCTTTCCTCTGAAATGCTTTTTAATGTCCTATTATTTGTTTAGTTTGTGGATATTTGGAAGTGTTCAGTGTTTTTTAGCTTGTACAGGTGTCTGTAAAATGCCTGAACTCTACGTCCTGTCTCCAGGTGAAAGCACCATCCTGAGGTTTAAGTCCAACAGCACCAGCAGCACGAGGATCAAGCTGACCTGGCAGCGGTACCGGCCGACCGACTTCAGAGACCTGATCAGCTTCATCGTGTACTACAAGGAAGCGTAAGTTCTCCGGGCGTCGGTGGTTCCTACCAAGTACTGGTTGTAGACGAGAGAGGAACTGGAAAATATTCAAATATAGTCCAACTGTTATAAAGTCATTTGCAGAACAAAAAACAGAGTGTTTATGGGTTTAATGTGAAGAGAGCAACAAGTAAAACAAAGAAAAGGTGGCTGTGAATAAAGTGAATGTTTTGGGAGTTGTGAAAAGAGTCAGAATTTCGAGATTTTCAGAAAAAAATCTAAATTCTGAGAAAAAAAGTCAGTAATTTGAGATTTAAGAAAGGACCCAGACCGTTAGAAATGTTATATTTATGCACAAATAAATATTCAATCAATGAGCAGAAACGCACTCAATTCTAATTATTGTTACCTGAGAAACCCCCGTACTCTGAATCCAGTTAAATCAATAACTGACAGTTGGTGAGTCAAAACCAGGGCTGCAAAGATGTGGTAAATCTAACTAATTGTGATGATTTTAACTGAACTAGCGATCACTATCCTGGAGGGATTGATCATTTTTTGCCTCGTTATTCTGATCTATCATTAGACGTTTAAATAAATGATGGTTTGGTTTTTATGTAGTTTATAAAAGGATCTTTACCAACAAATCTAAGTCTGTAAAATAGGATTTGGAGGCCGGGAAATCTCTGCAGCTTCAAAAAACTTAATTCCAAATTGTATTTTAACACATATCTAGACTTTGAAATACGTCGTGCTTCCTGAAATGTGAATATTCCACTGCTATTGTGATAAAATGATCAACACATTTAACCCCGTGTGGTCTTGCAGGCCGTTCCAGAACATCACGGAGTTCGAGGGTCAGGACGGCTGCGGCTCCAACAGCTGGAACATGGTGGACGTGGAGCTGCGTCCCGACAAAGACTCGGACCCCGGGGTGCTGCTGTCGGGTCTGAAGCCCTGGACGCAGTACGCCGTGTTCGTGAAGGCCATCACGCTCAAGGTGGACGACAAACACCTCAGCGCCAAGAGCAAGGTGGTCTACATCCGCACCAGCCCCTCAGGTGAACACACTCTCAATACAGAGTATGGTAGTGGTTTTGTCATAGTTACCTACTTACTTTTTGGGGGATTAGACTAAAAATGAAGTGTTTCCCTCCCTCTTCAGCGCCCTCCATGCCTCAGGATGTGCGGGCGTACTCCAACTCCTCCACTCAGCTGGTGGTGCGATGGTCGCCTCCGATCGCTCCGAACGGAAACCAGACGTACTACCTGGTGAGGTGGCAGCAGCAACCTGAAGACAGAGAGCTGTACCAGCACAACTACTGCTCCAAAGGTGCAAATACAGCTGCTGTGTGCAAGCATGTGAAGTACTTCAGTGGAAAATACACTCTAGATCAAAGACAATATATGAGTAACACGCGTATAGGATGCATCCCCCTATAGTTGAGCATGGAGAATAAGGGGGTATTTTCTAGTGACGGAAAAATGATCCAAAGTCGAGGCAAGAATCTCCTTTCTGTGCATTTAATTCCTCTGATCCAGTATCACACAGTACTATGCAGACATTAGTCTTGCCCTGCAGCCTTTCCTGTGGCTCTCCTGCTAACCCTGGTGAAAAAACCTTAGCCCTCTCTCCACCTGTCTCCAATAAATACACACCTTCAAAATAAAAGCATAAAGCTTGAACAAAAAGTACATGGATTGCTGTGTTAAAAATCTTTCTGTGAGCTATTTTTCTTTGTGGAAATTAAGATCATAATGATGAAGGCGTCACAAGTCTGGATTTTTCATTGCTTTAGGTACCTTGAAAGTGCTTGAATTTGACTTAAAAGCTGTTCAAACCTTGATCATTAGGAGTGTTTACATTTGATGCACACACACTTTATCATCATTAATCCGATGTTCTGCCTCCTCCTGCAGAGCTGAAGATCCCCATCAGGATCGCCGCTGTGGGAGTGGGGGACCAGGAGGAGGACCCACTGAAACCCACCAAACCAGACACCGAGGGGCCAGAGAAAGGCCCCTGCTGCCCCTGCCCCAAGTCAGTGGAGGACCTGGAGGCCGAGGCTGCAGACGCCTCCTACAGGAAGGTGTTTGAGAACTTCCTGCACAACTCCATCTTCACTCCGAGGTAAGCCTGTGGTTTTGATTACCTCGTGTAGCATAATGTACATTTCTCCGTTGCAGGACGAATAAAGGAATTCTGATTCTGATCTGGACTGCTCTTCCATCCTCTTGTCTCTCTAGAAGAAGATGAGCTGATATAATGAAGAGAGCAGCAATTCAAACTTAAATGAAGTGGCTGTGAGAAAAGTAAACATCTTGAGAATTGTGAAACAACTCAGAATATTAAGAAGTTCAAAATAAAGTCAGAATTTAGAGATTTTGGATTATTATTAATCCCAAAAAATAATAAGTCAATTATTTTATTTATTTTTCTACTTTCTGACAATATGCTTTTACTTGTTCTCTCATGTTTTATTTTTCTATTATATGTTTTTTAAATAACATTTGGGGACTTTTAGAAAAAAAGATGAGATTTCTGCTCTTGCTCCTCCCCCTCTCCTCCAGACCTTCGGACCGTCGACGCAGAGATCTCTTCGGCGTCGCTAACTCGACTCACCCCCGACGTAGTCGCTTCCTCTCCAACAGCAGCACCTCCTCCTCCTCCTCCTCTCCTCCTCCCCCGAACCCCGCCGCCGGTAACAGCAGCGGCCCGGTGGAGGCAGAGCCGGCGGAGAAAGAGTTTGAGTTCGTGGAGCAGGCGGTGGACGAGCGCGAGCTGCAGATCTTTGGCCTGCAGCCGTTCACCGTTTACCGCATCGACATCCACGCCTGCAACCGGCAGGTCCAGCGCTGCAGCGCCGCCGAGTTCGTCTTCTCCAGAACCAAGCCCGCAGGTCAGAGGAGGATCTGTTCAGAGAAGATGAAAGTCAACACGTATACTAGCAAAGGAGTACCACCAGGGTTCCAGCTGATCCTTCAAAAGTCTTTAAAAGTTGAATTTATTTATGGAAAGGCCCTAATGATATTGAAATGTTGCAAATCAATCTACAATAGTTTTAAAAATGCAAAGAGAAATGGAAATCTTCTAAACCCCTCATAATAATGTATCTTTTTTTCTCAAACTGTGACGGTCATTTAATTGTAATCAGAGTAGCATTTAAAAAGTCTTTACATTAAGCTGTAGGAACAGTGATGATTACAACTTTTTGAAATTATATTGTAATCGTATTTAGGTTAAAAAAATGCCTGAATTTCAATATATTCAACACTTTATCCAACGCTCTACCTCATGTAAACCTACCATTTTGAATGTCTCTTATTTAAAGTCTGAAAAGTCCTCTATTAATCCCTTATTCTGGAATTTACCCAGGTGTTTATCCGACATGAGCATAGTTGAATCAAAAAACGTGTTTGCTTATGCTAAAATTGCCAGCACAGTAATTACTGAAAGCACCAGCTGTATGTGTGATTTCTGGGGCTTTTATTTTGAAAAACATGCCTCACCCTGAGCTTCCTGTAATGATCAGTACTTACTTACTTCCTCTAGGGGTCTTTTATTTTGAATTGTATTCTGAAGAACTTAACCTGAGCTTAAAGTAAGGGCACACTTACTCATAAATCATCATGAATAAAACATGAAATCAAAGCGATTTATCAAACAAACCACAACATACATGCATTCATATCGGAAGTAGGAATGATAGCGATATTGCCTTTGCGAGTGTGGGCCATTTCTGTTTTAGGAAACTCTTAAAGTGCTGGATAATTACACTTGTTTTCCAGATATAAATGTGTGCAAGAACACTGAAAACAGCTGCTGACTGTGAGGTCAAACTTCCCTGAATACAAAAGGCTGTTGCAGAAATCAAACTCCTCTAACTTGACCTCCGTCTCCAGAGAAAGCCGACGACGTTCCCGGCCCGGTGACCTGGGAGGGCCACGAGGACTGGGTGTTCCTGCGCTGGCCTGAACCACCCCGACCCAACGGACTCATCCTCATGTACGAGATCAAGTTCAAACTGGCTGCTGAGGTAAGACCACACAACGCCTCCCTGAGGAGCGGAAAGACGGAGAAATCTGATTAAAAAAAGTCCTGTTTATTCTGTTAAAAGTGAAAGATCTGACCAATACGTCGACTCAATCACCACCTGGTTTGTTTTGATTATGCTAATTTTAAGGTGTTTCACTCATTATGTCTGTTGTTGTTTCTGAGTCTGTTCAGAATCAGAAACACAACCAGTCAAACAAAAAGGCTCTCTACATAATCAATACAACAGTCGACCATTGACACACATTCATTCAGAGGCAGAGGATGTCATACAAGGTGCCACATGCTGAGGGAGACTAAGATTCACACACACACACACACACACACACACACACACACACACACACACACACACACACACACACACACACACACACACATACTGAGACATTTGACGTCATGTATTTTGCTCAAGGACTCTGACATATTGACTGCTAGCGGACGTCCACTCTAACTCTAGTCCTAACAAAGATGTGTGTGTGTGTGTGTGTGTGTGTGTGTGTGTGTGTGTGTGTGTGTGTGTGTCAGGCGGAGAAGCACGAGTGTGTGTCCGGTCAGACGTATCAGGGCCAGCGAGGCGTCCGGCTGTCCAACCTCAGTCCGGGAAACTACTCCATCAGAGTGAGAGCGACGTCGCTGGCGGGAAACGGATCCTGGACTCGGGGTGTGGATCTCTACGTGGCTGAGCGTAAGACACACACACACACACACACACACACACCTTTAAACCCCGTCATTACTTAGAATCCGGTCGGAATAGTAATCAAAGTGTTTTCGACCCGACAGGATATGAGAACGTCCTGTACGCCATGATCTTCGTTCCCATCGTCATCGTCCTCCTCATCTGCCTTCTGGTCTCCATGCTGGTGGTCTTCAACAAGAAAAGGTGTGTGTGTGTATGTGTGTGTGTGTGTGTGTTTCGTTATGAAGTCAGAATATCGAGGATTTAGGAGAAAAGTCTAAATTCTGAGAAAAAAAGTCAGATTTGGAATTTGA
Organism: Eleginops maclovinus; assembly: GCF_036324505.1. Taxonomy (NCBI): domain Eukaryota; kingdom Metazoa; phylum Chordata; class Actinopteri; order Perciformes; family Eleginopidae; genus Eleginops; species Eleginops maclovinus. Next base: position 6,077,382 of record NC_086352.1, on the reverse strand, counting down.
GAAAAAAATCTGAAATTTTGAGAAAGAATCGAATTTTGAGGATTTCCGGAAAAAGTCTGAATATTGCTTTTTATGCACAAATTAGCATTCAATTAATGTGCAGAGACATACTCAATTATAATACATGATTAACCCCGTACTCTGAATTCAATTGAATCAAACCAGGGCTCCAAAACGGGGGATCGATCACCGTCCCTGAGGGATCGATCACCGTCCCGGAGGGACTGATCATTTCGTGCTTCGTTATTCTTCGGTCATTAAAAATATAGATAAATGATCATGGTTTGGTTTTGATTAGAAAAGGATCTGTACCAAACAAATCTTTTGTATTAAGTCTGTAAAATAGGATGACAGTAGAAGGACCACAGAGAACGTTTATAACAATATCAGCTGATTTTTCACTTTTGTTCTTGAGTTTTTACACAAAAGTATCTGAGATAAGCGAAAAGTCAGTTTGGCTTTTCTTCAAAAGCTAAAACTGTGATACCCATGATTTTAAACCATGCGGATACCAACTGTGTGTGTGTGTGTGTGTGTGTGTGTGTGTGTGTGTGTAATACTCTCGTTTCGTTTGTGTCAGGAACAGCGACCGGCTTGGAAACGGAGTCCTGTACGCCTCCGTCAACCCGGAGTACTTCAGCGCTGCAGAGAGTGAGTACAGTGCTCCGTTACTTCCTTATCGGCGTGCACTTTGGGTCTCTGTTCACCTCTGTGTGGTCTGTTTCCCGTGCAGTGTACGTCCCGGACGAGTGGGAGGTGGCCCGCGAGAAGATCACCCTGAACCGGGAGCTGGGACAGGGCTCCTTCGGGATGGTGTACGAGGGCCTGGCGAAGGGCGTGGTGAAAGACGAAGCGGAGACACGTGTCGCCATTAAGACGGTCAACGAGTCGGCCAGCATGAGGGAGAGGATCGAGTTCCTGAACGAAGCCTCCGTCATGAAGGAGTTCAACTGTCACCACGTGGTATGTACTGTACACACTGTTTCCCACAGCAGATGTTTATCGGACCTGAGCATAGTTGTATCAAAAGCCTGGCTAGTATTGAATGCACCAGCTGTATGTGTGCTTTCTGGGGCTTTTATTTTGAAAAACACGCCTCATCCTGAGCTTTCTGTCAGGATACAGGTACTCTAATGGTCTTTTATTTTGAAAAACATGCATCTTACTGAGCTTCCTGTAACGATCAATACCTCTATGGGGCTTTTATTTTGAAAAAAATGCCTTATCCTGAGCTGCTTTTATTTTGAAGAAAGTTACTCTTTTTGAGCTTCCTGTAAGGATATTGCAAATAATTGGGGGTTTTATTTAGAAAAAAATGCCTCATTCCGAGCTTTCTGTAAGGATACATTAACTATAAGTTTCTTTTATTTTGAAGAACATGTCTTCCTGAGTTTCTTGTAAGGATACAATAGCTCTAATGGTCTTTTATTTTGAAAGACATGCCTCATCCTGAGCTTCCTGTAAGGACACGCTTTTATGGTGCATTTGTTTTGAAAGACCTTTCTGTAAGTGAACAATAACTGTATTAGTCTTTAATTTTGACAAAGTGCTTTGTCTGAAACTTCCTGTAAGGATACAGTCACCCTATGGGGCTTTTATTTTGAAAAACGTATCTCTTTCTCAGCTTTTTTGCAAGGATACAGTAACCTTAAGGGCTTTTATTTTGAAAAACACATCTCTTTCTGGGCTCACTGTAAGGATACAGAAACACTTTTGGTCTTTTATTTTGAAAAACATGCCAATTGTTTACATGGCCTTCCTATCAATTATTAAACAGGTATTGTTGCTTTTTGTCCAACACATTTATCTCACACACACACACACACACACACACACACACACACACACACACACACACACACACTCATACCATCCAGAGCTAACTGCTGTGTGTGTGTGTTGCAGGTGCGTCTGCTGGGCGTTGTGTCTCAGGGTCAGCCCACGCTGGTCATCATGGAGCTGATGACCAGAGGAGACCTGAAGAGCTACCTGCGCTCGCTGAGACCCAAAGAGGTACGGACCCCTCTATACCACCTGCAGGGGCTGTGAGTTTCAACATTATTAACTAAATTAACCCTTCTGTCTGTCTGCCTGTCTGTCTGCCTGCCTGTCTGTCTGTCTGTGTGCAGACTCAGTGGACCAGCCTGTCTCTCCCCCCCCTGAAGAAGATGCTTCAGATGGCCGGGCAGATCGCCGACGGCATGGCTTATCTCAACGCCAACAAGTTCGTGCACAGAGACCTGGCGGCCCGGAACTGCATGGTGGCCGAGGACTTCACCGTCAAGATCGGAGGTAAGGGGGGGGGGTCAGAGGTCACATCAGAGGGGGCTTAAAAATCCCAGTAAAGGTGACCCATGGTGGGGCAAAAAGAAATAGTGTCTGTACATTTCCATTGTTACAGCTAGGGGGAAGTGCAAATACATACATATTAAGTGTGTGTGTGTGTGTGTGTGTGTGTGTGTGTGTGTGTGTGTGTGTGTGTGTGTGTGTGTGTGTGTGTGTGTGTGTGTGTGTGTGTGTGTGTGTGTGTGTGTGTGTGTGTGTAGACTTCGGAATGACCAGAGACATCTATGAGACGGATTACTACAGAAAAGGAGGAAAGGGTCTGCTTCCCGTGCGCTGGATGTCCCCCGAGTCTCTGAAGGACGGCGTTTTCACCACCACCTCTGATGTCTGGTGAGCGCGCACACACACACACACACACACACACAACCATTCAGTTAACTCCCTGCAGAGACAGTGACATATTTAACCCCCGCCCCCCGTGTAGGTCTTTTGGGGTAGTGCTTTGGGAAATTTCCACCCTGTCGGAGCAACCGTACCAGGGACTGTCCAACGAGCAGGTGCTGCGCTTCGTGATGGAGGGGGGGCTGCTGGAGAAACCACAGAACTGTCCCGACATGCTGTAAGACACACACACACACACACTCACACACACACACACACACACACACACACACACACACACACACACACACACACACACTGATTGATAACTAAAGTGTATCTATATGACAATTAAGCCTTTGACATAAGTATGCTGATGTAACTGTGTGTGTGTGTGTGTGTGTGCAGCTTCGAGCTGATGCGAATGTGTTGGCAGTACAACCCGAAGATGCGTCCGTCCTTCGTGGAGATCATCGGCAGCCTGAAGGACGAGCTGGACCCGTCCTTCCGGGAGTCCAGCTTCTTCTACAGCGCCGACAACAAGCCGCCCGACGCCGCGCCGCCGCACCTCGACGCCGTTGACAGCGTGGACGTCGTTCCCCTGGAGCCCGCTGCCTCGTCCTCGTCCTCACAGCAGACCCCCGTCCCCCCCCAACAGACGCCACCTTCCCCGAGCACAGAGGCTCCCCCCGGGCCTTCGTTAGCGCCCGGCTCCCCCTCCTCCTCCTCATCCCCGCCTTGCACGTCGAGCGCCGCGTTGGACAAGCAGGCGTCCGGACAGCCGGCGACCAATGGGCTGTCGGGGGCGGGACTTGCAGCGTCTCTGGATGAACTGCCGGCGTACGCTCACATGAACGGGGGACGCAAAAACGAGCGCGCCATGCCCCTCCCCCAGTCCTCCGCCTGCTGAAAGACCCTTTCTTTTAATACTACGTCCACCAGCTGGAGGAGCACAGGAAGGTGGAGTCACTCAAGTTCACTGTACCTCCCCCCCATTTTCATATTTTTGGTTTCTTCCAACTGGCTGTCAAGACGTGACACTGCCCTCGCTGCTGAGTGGGATAAACCAAAATAAAAAGGGGGTAAAAGAAAGGAAGAACCTCAAAGGGGGGGTTACTCCATCTCTCTTTATGGCTGAGCTTATTTTATAAATTGTCGTTTGTTACTTTTTTTACATGTATTCTCAAACGGGGAGAACAAGGCCTTTATCGATGACCGGCATTTTTGGGCGGGCATTACGGTGAAACTGTTGCATATCTTAATGAAGAAGCACGTCTCCAGAGAGGAAACGACCGACCACAGGGACGGAAAAAAAAGATCAAATCTGCCAAATTTGTTGCCAAAATTCTACTTTTTTGTAAAACGATTTATTCTGCAGTCTTGCTCTGAAAATCTCCGACACACCAGATTCAAAACAAACACAAACAAGCACTTTGATCTGACAGTAGGGAACATTAAAACCATGATCCACCACGGGGATAATTCAGCCAATAATGGACCATTTGTTTATCAATTACTCAGCCCGTGTTACCGTGAATTCCAACTTTGTGGACGAGTTGTCCCTTTGACTTCCCTCTACAGCCCTACGCTACTGCTCTCCTGCTCTTTGGATTGGAGGATCAGGGCCACATGATAGTTGTTTCTTTTATCAGATCCAAGCAAAGTGGATTTTTGTATTTTAAACCCAGAACTCTGAGATAAATTTCAAGATTTGTTTCCGTAAATCCCATTAATTCCAAAATCTCGGTGAGGAGTCTCATTTTTAGATCAAATCTTATTTGGTGAAAAAACAATCTAAATTTCAGAAATCTCAGAAAAGCGTCTGAATTCTGCGGAACAAAAAGATTTAGTCATTTTTTCTCTGTTTTCTGTCTTTTTTCAGAGATTGTTAACTTTTCTCTCAGAAGTTAGACTTTAATCACACGACTCAAAACGTGTGGCCCTGATCCTCCTCTGCAGGTTTGCTGTTCACACCTTCTGAACATCGTTGACCTTCATCAGAAATCAAACAGTCACAAAGTTTTAGTTTTGAACAGCAAATCCAAAACAGCAGCAGAAGGAAACAAAGGCTGTGGATGGAAGCTCACAGAGAGGAAATCACATGTAAACTAGCACTCAAACGTCTCTTCTTTTCAGACTACTTTGGAGCGTCTGCGCGGACGGACGCTCCGGTCTCCTTCGTGTCACTTTTGTACGTTTTCTACGGTTGGAGACATTCATCTTGTACAGAACAAAGCTGCTATTTCTCTTGTGGTTGTAATATATCTATATATATATATAAATATATATATATATAAAAAGAGAAAACTCTCCTTCAGGTTTGGATCTACGAACGTTTCCTCTACACTCTGATTTTTTTTCCTAAAGCTGTATTCGTGTTTATCTGAGCTGGATTCCTTTCTGTGCGGTACGACAGACTCTGACTCTGAGGTCAAAATTCAATCTTTATCTACTCTCCTTTTTCTAAAGCTGTCATACTCAGAGTATTCCTTCCGTGTGTGTGTGTGTGTGTGCCTCAGTCGCTGCTTGTTACTCATTTTCTTTGAAATTAGAGAAGAGATGCAAGAGAAGTGTTTCTTAAAAACCGTCTGGAACCAGAAGAGCCTGGGGCCTTTTAGCATGTGGAGCCAAAACACTGACTGAATCAAGTCAAAAGTTAATAGAATAGAAAAACTTCCCTCTGTCAGTAAATGATACCGATACTCAGTGGAGACGGAGCGTAACACATAGCTCTCTTCTTACCTCCGTTTATGTTGATACGGCTTTTTGTTTCTAAGTTGATGGTAGAAATATGACAGCGTATGAGGGTCTTAGGTAAAAAAGGAGCCGGGTAATGGGGGGTAACTTAAGGAGAAAACAACGTATCATTTTACACATTCAAGGCATTCATTTACGTCAAAAAAACACAAAATTAGAAATAAAACCTGGATTTCTTTCAGTATAAAGTCACAAAGAAATGTCAAAATGGCTTTTTTTTTTGCCAAATCATCAGAAGCATCGAGAACTTGAAGATGCATTGCCATAAATCTGACCTTTTTAGAACAAAATGTACCTCTTTCAACCTTGCAAAGTGAAGGAAGTGGTTCCTTGGACTTTATTCTCAGAGAATTGAAGATGTTTAATCCCCTTTACCTAAAATGAGCCTCAAGCATCCTTTAAAGAACTGATTTTGGGGAGAAAAGCTTACAGTTCTTCTCTTATCTTGAATTGTTTGAGTAATAATGTCATTTATTGTTGCACACGGTTATATTTTGGACTTTTCTTGCAACTTTTGACACTCTTCTGTCAGCGTCAGGGCTCCATATGTTGAGATCAGACTGCAAATGAATGCAGGATATACTGTTTATGAAATATCGACTTAACATCAGAAAAACAAGATTCCCTTTAAGGACAAATGCTCTTCAGGCTCTCCTCTACGATTAAAACACTACATTTAAAATCTGAAAACACACTTTATCTGACGTGAAGACGGGTAGATCAGAGACGACCACACAGGTGTTCTTTGGTTGTTTATCTTTTTGTTTCTGAGTGTAAATCACTGTATAAATCCCCCTGATTGTTCTCCTCCATCTTTGTGTCCTGTTGCTGTTTTTTGGGGGAAAGTTTTGTTGTTCCTCAGACATCCATCTACCTCACTTTGTCTTTACTTTCTGCTCAATCTATTCACACGTGTCGTCAGTGCTGGTAATACGGTTAAACCCAGACCACAGAACCGGTCGCTGCTGGTGGAAAATGTCTCTTTATCGTGCAGATAATCAACAACACGTCGAAGGCTCCTTTCCGCTCATCACAGTTCCGTGTTTGCGACGTATTTCCCAGATTTTAAACATTAAGTAAGGCATGGTACTCCTCCTTAGTTATTCAAATGTGCATTTAAGTTGCTCTGCATCCAATTCATGTGAAATAAATACCTGATCCATAAAAACCCACATTCCTGCTGATCTGAAGGTTCTGTGGGACTCTATATTTAAATTCTGTTTTCCTTTTCAGTTACACAGAGATTGATGGAAACGTAACATATCTTCTTCTTGCACATTATTCTATGTCAAATAATATAAAATAAACCTGAATTTAGTCAAATATCGCTTAAGAAAAACAGGTTTAAACAAATATTAGATTTTTCAACCAAATGTTGGGAGAGTTTTGGGAATTTCTGAAGGAATACCTATTTAAGATTTCTGGGGATTTCTTCTTTGTTTTAAAGACAGAGTTTGGATGCTTAGCTGATATTCAAATGCAATCATAAATGACATAATTAACAATAAATCTCATAGTTGATATTTCCTTTAAGCAGGAGGCGCCTTACTGACATCACTCTTCTCTTTCTGGTTCAGGTGTGTCTATATTTTTAAACACATCACAAATGCAATTCGAGGAAAGATTACACAGGACTGCAAATGATCAGATTTTTCTAAATATTTTTGATTTAACAGTTTAATTTCCACTAGTTGTCGTTAGTTATTTCTGGGACATGTAAACAACATCAATTCACGACATCAGTTGCCAAAACTCGTTCGGTTGACGGTGCAATTCATCCAAATTCAAGACATGACTTCTCCTGTAAAACCAACATGCACATTCTCAAATGGGCTTCAGATTTCAAGGGAAACTCATCATTTATGGTTCAGTTTAAGATGTGTTCTGTATTTATTCCTCTTGATGGGCGCTGTAGTTGGTTTTCTGATGGGTATTTAAGTGTTTGATCTGAATTCTGTCCCACTTCTACCACTGGACCCCCTGCAGAGTTGACTCTAAATCCACCATGTTTGTTTCTTTTCTATCATTTCCTGTTTTTGTTGCATTGATGGCGATATTTTTTGATAAGTTATTCACAGCTGTCCAGCTCAGATCTGTTAGACTGATTTTTATTTTTCGTAAATGCTGTTCTAAGGTTATTTTGGTTCCTGTGATAAATATATTCTGATGAGTGCGTACTGGAAACACTGATTGGCCGAAGGAAGAAGAGAATGTGTTTTTTCTCTGGTTCTTTTTTTTTCTACACAAGATTTAAGATGAATTAAAAATGTATGCAAACTGCTCATCTTTGTTGGGGAGTGTGTGTGTTATTGGTGCTTCAGCTGCCACACATGTAGTGTCTGCATCACAGCACAGTATAACCTGCAGTACTGGAAGTAAAGTTCAGGGACGGAGAAATCAAATCCGAATCAGAAAGGATTTATTTGTCCCGAAAATGTGCAGAAACAGTAAGGAAATGCAGATACGTACTCCATGATGAGGAACATGAAATTAGAGGAGGGTACATTGGACAATATATGTGTTTTTTCTGTCTTTAGCCCTTAATTCTATGTCCGAGACCCCCGTGTCTCCATGTCCATGACTGAGTCTGTTTACTTATTTCATTTCATTTATTCTAGAGTTTGTTTTAAAGCTAAAAAAAAAGTGACCAGAGACCCGGACACGGACTCGGACCAGAGACCCGGACACGGACTCGGACCAGAGACCCGGACACGAAGACACAGACACAGAGACCCGGACACAGAGACCCGTACACAGAGACCCGTACACAGAGACCCGGACACAGAGACCCGTACACAGAGACCCGGACACGAAGACACAAACACGGAGACCCGGACAAGGACTTGGCCAACGAGACAAGTGCACGGACTCGTGAACAGCGACACGGACTCGGACTCTGATCGGCAATGGAGACCTCGGCCATGGAGGCTCGGACAGGAAGACTCGGACTCGGACCAGGCTCAATTCCGTGTCCGAGTCCATGTCCGATTCTATGTCCGAGACCCCCGTGTCTCCATGTCCATGACTGAGTCTGTTTACTTATTTCATTTCCTTTATTCTAGAGTTTGTTTTAAAGCTAAAGAAAGTTCTTAAAGTTCTGTAAACTCTTTAAAGTTTGAACTAGATTTGGAATAAATCTAACAAGTTGAATTTAAGGACTGGAAACATATATTTAGACAGAGAACTGAAAAGAAGAAGAGAAGCATGTAGAACAGACATTACATCAGAGCTATAGTAAACAACACATGTTAGAATAAGACATATAGAAACACTTTGACTACAAATATGCAAAACTAGACAAAGAAATATTCAAAAGTCTGTAAAATATGAACAATAAATGTAAGACATAAGAAACATTTAGACATTCATAGAAAAGAACAAATGAGAAACAAATTAAATGTAAATAAATATCAGAAATGGAAAAAAGAACAAGTTATAAATAGAAGACAATTCAAAACAACTGTTACCTCCACAGATTGAAGAACAGACCCCAGCTGGGATTTTACACTCTCATCTTTTGTGTGCAGAAATATGAAATTGAAAAGTTCCTCAATCTGTTGGATATGGTCAATAAAAAAAGCCACCTTTAAATATCGCTGACTCATGTTTACACCTCATGAACTCTAGAGACAGGACCAGAACCAAAAGGCACTAACCCTGCAGAACCAATCTGAATCTGATCTATTCTCTGCAAAGCCTCCAATAAAGAGTCCTGTTGAGGCTGGGAACCAGCAGCAGCTGACCCTCTGCTTCCTGTCGCTGTATCTGCCTTAGTTTACTTGTTTGTTCCTCTAAATTACTCTCAGTGTCATTTGTTCATTAACCCAGGGCTTTCATAGAGGGAGCACTGCTTCTGCATCAACAGAACATGTTGGGATGATGAGCCAACTTAGAAACACTTCTCCATTTAAGAAACAAATAAAATAAATAAGATAAATAAAATTAATTAAATAAAATAAATTAATTTATTCATTTAATTAATTAATTTATTCATTTAATTTATTTAATTAATTAATTAATTAAATTAATTAAATGAATAAACAGACCCAGACATGGAGACTTGGACACAGGGACTCGGTCATCGACCCGGACATGGTCTCGGACGCAGAGACTCGGACACGGACCTGAACGCGGAGACCCGGACAAATGTACTGGATTGGCGGAGTTCGAGTCACGGACTCGGTGAAGGACTCGGACACGGAGACTCAGACACGGACTTGCTAACGGAGATTGCCCCGGATTTGGACATGGAGACCAGGACACGGAGACTGGGTTATGGACTCGGTCAAAGACTGTGTCACAGAGACTCAGACACGCACTCGGACCAGTCAACAAGTCGGGACACGGACTCACAAGGAGACCGGGAACCGTAGACTCTGACATGGTCACTGAGACATGGACATGGAGAATTGGACTGCGAGGCAGAAACGTAGAGACACAGACACAGAGACCCGGACACGGACTCGGACCAGAGCATGCAACACCCTACAAAGTAATGCCATTCGGGTTAAAAAATGCTCCTGCTACATTCCAACGTTTGATGAATCGTGTGGTGTCAGGCCTAAAGGGCTGTACTGTATATCTAGATGATTTGGTTATTTGCAGTGATACTTGCACTTCGCATATTCAGCGCATCGAGATGCTTTTTGAACGATTGGCTGAAGCACACCTGACAATAAATTTGGCCAAATGTGAATTTGCAAAAGCCACAGTGACATACCTTGGCCATGTGGTGGGACAAGCTTGTGTGACCCCAGTTCAGGCTAAGGTCAGAGCAATAGCTGAATATCCACAGCCCACAACCAAAAAGGAACTCCAAAGGTTTCTGGGTATGGTGGGATACTACAGGAGTTTCTGTCAACATTTTTCAACTACTGCGTTTCACCTGACTGAACTTCTTAAGTCTACTGTAAAATATACTTGGTCGGTTGATTGTCAAAAAGCATTTGATATTAAATCTGTTGTGTTCCTCTCCTGCACTAGCTGCTCCGTGTTTTGATCGACCTTTTATGCTCCAGGTGGATGCAAGCCAGGTGGGAGCGGGTGCGGTTTTGCTCCAGGGTGATAACCAAGGCGTGGTGAGACCAATCAGCTGCTCCAAGAAGTTTAACAGTTACCAGAAACATTACTCTGTTATTGAGAAGGAGGCGCTGTCACTCATTTGGGCGTTGCAACATTTCAATGTTTATGTAGGAGCAGGAGGACCAGTTTTGGTTTACACAGATCACAATCCACTGACTCTCTTGCATTCTATGAAATGTCCCAACCAAAGATTGACACGGTGGTCTTTGTTCCTTCAGGCTTACAACCTTGATGTTAGGCATATTAAGGGATCAGACAATGTTATTGCTGATGCCCTGTCACGTGCTCCACTGAACTAGTTAGTTGAAAAAAAGGTGGTACGTATATTTTAGTTTGTATTTATCTTTGTTTTTGGGATGGATAGTGTTACGGTGGTCCTAGGACACGACTTTAAGGGGGGGGATGTGACGACCCTGCGTCCCTGTTGTCCCTGTAATGGTGTCTGTCCCTTTAATGATTGTTCCCTTTCTTTCATTAGCGCTGATTGAAGGCACCTGGCTGAGCAGTTAAAGGCCGGAGCCAGAGTCTTGCCAGGCCTCTCTTTTGGCTGAAGGACTCTGGGGAGAGCAGCCTCGTTCATGCTTAGGTTTCCCTTTGGTTTTGGTTCGGCATGCAACACCCTGCATCATACCATGTTCACACATCCACATCTACACTACTGATCTGACTAACACACCTCATGATGGTAGGTCTTTGATTTGTTTGCTATAATAAATATATTTTCTTATAACTTTGTCCTTGCCACCGTTTTTTGTTGTGGCCAAGAGCCGGGCCATGACAGTAGATAGATTCTGTATTGATCCCAAACTGGGGAATTCTAGCTTTACAGGAGCAGCCGTGTGTTCAGGCATTAAAACAAAGGTGGAATAAAGTTTAGACGGGATGAATCATGTGTCGTTTACTATATACTCTAATATAATGTCTGATTTAAATTCTTCTTTCTTTTCATTTCTGTCTATACATATTTTGGCAGTTTTGGCACCACTTTAATTTAACCCAGTTTGCCATATTTTCTAAATCTGTTGAAAGAAAGTTAATACAAATAAATGAATCTCTTTTCTTTTAAGATATTAGTTTTTTTACTTCACTTGTCTGTTATTCCTGAAAGGAACTCAGTGATCAAGGTGTTGGGACGGGCCTGCTGTATGGAAAGGGTGCCATAATGTACTTCAACGCGTTCGTCTGTGAAAAGGTGCCTTTTTTAATATGACTGTCTGTTTATGTATTTTAAATAAAATGCATAAACAGTCCTTTTATGGATCATTTTAATTAATCCGCAATATTTTATATTGTGTGATATTTGTGACTTGTGTATTTTCTGCTGTAGATATGTTTATTCTTTAGATTATTTGCTGTTAGATAAAGATTTTTGATTTCATCACGTCTAAACTTTAATCCACCTTTTAAAGTCTGAACACACTGCTGCTCCTGTAAAGCAAGAATTCCCCAATTTGGGATCAATAATCACACACAGAAATCTATCTATCGCTTTACTCCTCACTGATTGGTTGCACACACTTTGCTTTATGCAAAACAAAAATAAAATAAGCACGAAATTAACTCCGGGCTTTCCATTTATTATTAAGGTAAAAGAAAGACATTTGAATGAAGGTGCTTGGGTTCACATATCTGTTTTGTAGCTTACATTGTGTATTATTAATACGGATCTGTATCTTCAAAGTAACTAGATTTATCAAAAAGAAATACCATCATTTTAAAAAACGTGCAATAATGGCCTCTACATTGTAGTGGAGTAAAATAATTCATTAGTTAGACATGTAAATCACATAGAAAAGTTCAAGTCCTTGAATATTGTACAGAAATTGAGCATATGTACTTTTAACCACTGTAGTCTAAGGGTGTACCGTCGGGTGGCAGCAGTGATACACCAGCGGTTTCATCTCCCGTGAATTCAGAGGGAGGCGATGACGCGCAGCGTAACCTGGGTGACGTCATTACGTTGTTTATGACGGGGCACTGTTGCTGCACGTATCCTTACCTAGTGAGCTACTTTCAGAAGCAAACAATTACGCATTTGTTTCGCTTCCAATGTGCATATTGTGGGACATCAAGTGGAAACGGATGGCCCTGCAGCAGTCTTAAGGTACTAGCTGCTTTATCTCTGCATTGTGTTGTTGTTGACTGTAATAATAGTGCTAATAGCAGCCTCCTATTGCTAGCTAGCATGCTAATGCTGCTTAGATATAAACAGAGCATAATGTAAATACAGAGGTGTAAAGTAACTAAGTGCATGTACCCAAGTGCTGTACATATGTATAATTGTGAGATACTTGATATTTACTTGGGTATATCAAACTTATGCTACTTCTACCCCACTACAACTCGAATAGGTTCTTGGATTTTGATGCTGATATTGTTCTACTTCTACGTGAGGAACATTTTGAATGCAGGATTTTACTTGTATATACCAGGACCTTATTTTTGACTAACTTTATTGTTATTTCAAGCTTTAATCAACATTTCCCTCCTGGATGTAAGCCTGTGTGACTCTTTACTAACGTTTTTTTGCATAGTGTAGAGGGCATACAACTTACTGACTACAATATACTAGTTTATGGTCCTGTTGCAGCTGTGTTGTTCATCAACTGTATTAGTCATAATCCAACGGTATATGACTTAATTCCTCTGTTGTCTTTCAGGAAACAGTAATGCCATAAAGAAAAGGAGCCAGGTTTCAAGTCTCCTCCATCGCGGAGGAGAGCTTTCTTCAGAAATGGCGACTGACCTCCATGAGGCTATTTTCATGGCCAAGCAGGAGCGCCACAAAAACCTGTTCCTGAACTACAGAAACCTGAACAACTTCCCCGTGGAGCTGCTGAAGGATGAAGGCCTGCAGTTTCTGGAGAGGCTGTACATGAAGAGGAACTCACTCACAACGCTGGTGCTTATTGAGCTGATGTCAAACCGCTTTTCAAGATCTTAGAAGGGTTGTTTTGTTTACTGATTGTTTCTGCTTCTCTCCATCAGCCTGATAATCTTGCTCAGAAGCTCCCAAATCTAATCGAACTGTGAGTATTTATTATGCAAAATCTACTTCTTTTCTACAGAAATGTGTGTTAAGACACTCTGGAAGCTTCAGGAACAAAGACCCCCTCTCTTTTTGTGCTGATCCATCTCTGTTTGAAAATCAGCTGATCAGATAGTTGTCACTTTGTGATGTCACAATGTTTTTATGACCATTAGCCAATAACCAACCAAGGAAGGCCCCGCCCACCTTATCACCTGACTCTCCTCCTAGAGCTCCATTGTGTTTTTTTAACCAATCACCTCTCAGAGGGGCGTGGCCAGCCGCAGCTCATTAGCATTTCAAGCTACAGACACAGAATCAGCACATTAGGAACAGGGCTGAAACAGAGGGGGTTATGGGACAATGATCTGTTTGGTGTTTCAGCCAATCAGAGACAGGCTGTGGATCTCTGAGACCTGGGATATATTGGTGAGAAAGAGGAGAATAGGGGACCTAAAATATTCTGTTTTAATCTAATTATGAAATGTGTTTGTTTTCCATTGAAGGTATTTGCACTCGAACAACATAGTCATTATTCCTGAAGGTAAGTCGTCTGTTATGGCACAACAATAAACCAGTGTTTACACCTAGCTGTCAATCAGAATACCGTTATCCGTCCCTCAGAGGGGAAATGTACATTGTGACTGCAAAGTATAGATCAAGACGAAAACAATAGACTACATAAAAGGCATGCAGAAGTACACATTCAGGTAGAGAGTAAGAAGCAGTTATATATTTTGTTATATAACATATGAAAGGTACATTACTCTTTATCTGTGCTGTTCTCTTGTATCTTTTCCGATAATAATCCTCACTGTGCTTCGATCCCCAGCGATTGGGAACCTGGCGCGGCTGCAGTCTCTGGACCTGAGCAACAACGCGCTGCAGTTCCTCTGTCCGGAGATCGGCCGGCTCAGATCTCTGCGGCACCTCAGACTGTCCAACAATCACCTGAAGAGCCTTCCTCCAGGTGCATAGAAAACTGCCGTGTGGGACACAGGGATTTTAGCCTTTGCAGACCATTTACATGCGCTAAAACCTATACAGGAAAGGGAAAACCAACCCCAAAAAGCAGAATAGAGCCCCTTTAAGAGACCACAATTATGTAGTTGTCCAGCAGAGGGCAGCAGAGCCTCGATCAAACAAAGGGAAATGGAAAACATCGTCACTGTATTTCAAGGATTCTTATTATTTCACTGTATATTAACGCAGGTCGGAGACGGGGAAACATGCACTCCACATCTCATACTCATTTCATACATCAACTAACCAGAGGAACACAGAGCAGGATAATCCCTTGACCTTCAAAATACAAGCGTTGATGCATTGATTTGTATTTCCACTCTTTCTTTTGTTTTTAAAAAGGAAAATGTAGTTTAAAGTACTTGGAGAGAATGTGAAGTTAACCAGCTGTTGGAGATTACAAAATATTACCCTTTTAGATCGTAAATAGTAAATCATATCTGCGATGAATATGTATATGCAACAGAGTGGTTTTACTCTCTCTCCTCATCGTGTCCTTCTGTCCTCTCAGAGATCGGGGACCTGCAGGATCTGGAGACTCTGGATGTGTCCATGAATCAGCTGATGTCTCTGCCCGAACGGCTGCACCGCTGCGCCTCCCTGCAGAATCTCACCGCCGACCACAACCTGCTGACCCACGTTCCCCGGCAGCTGTGCTGGCTGCACCGCCTCAACCAGCTCTCCATGGCCGCCAACCGCCTCACCTTCCTGCCCCTCGGTGAGGAGCATGCCTCATCATAGGGATGGCGACATCAGGAGGGAGGAGGTGTTAATATATGTGTGTGTGTGTGTGTTTCAGATCTGGGCCGATCTCGAGAGCTGCAGTTTGTGTTTGTGGACAACAACGCAGACCTGAAGGGACTCCCCTCCTACCTGTACAACAAGGTCATCGGCTGCAGCGGGTAATGCTGTTTGATGTTTGAAGGAGGAGTTGTAAATACTTTAAATCAATTTGATAAAATAAGAAAACAGCATGAATTAGTTCAGCTAGGTTTTGTTTGAATAGAGGGACACCATTATAAAAACATTCTGATTCAAAAGTTAAAAGAAGCAGCGAAGAAGAAATGCATTAACACTTTTAGTAGAAAAGTACATGCACAAAAAGCAAACCATTGAGTCCTGTATTTGGAATAAAAACAACCTAATAAGTTGTTGGTCAATCAGAAATAATAGTCCACTTTTACTCCAGTTTACATTAAGCCAGGCATACGTCAATTAATTCCATTGTCACAATAACTTTGTACCACGACATGAAACTCCTGTAATCTCAGGCCATGTGTCTAAAAGCAGGTGTGTTTCTCCTTTTGCCAAAAATGCATACCTCTCTAGTTTGTTTGTGTATGGGTGGTAAACATGGTAAAGAACCCAAATTGAGACACATCTTCTGAATGAGCTGTCGCAAAAATGCTCTTGAAACCCAGAAAAATGTCCATACTCTGCATCAGAAATCGCTGTAAAGGTTCTACATTGTTCATATGAGATGATGTGAATGTGTGTGTTGCCCCCTACAGGTGCGGTGTGTCGCCCCAGGGGTTGCGAGGGGAGCTGGGGGAGGGGCTCGGGGACGCGCTGAGTCAGGCTCTGGTGGGGCTTCCTGCGGAGGTAAGGGTGGTGGGCTCAGAGGCGGAGAACGTGGTCCCCCTGGAGGAGCTCGCCCTGAGGGCCCTTCACCGCATCTACCATCACGGCACCACAGGTGAGGAGATACTGACCCTGTAAACAAGTTCATATTACATCTGTTAAACACAGGTAACGTATGGAATGCTGTTTAAGATGAATATGCCTATGAGATAAATAAACATGATTATGAAATAAATTCTGAAATAAAAATAAATGTAAATTTAAATGCATTTATTTATTTCAAGGGGCTTTGATTTCATAATGCCACATTTATTTCACAGCTCTCTCCATTTCCATTTCTTATATTCAAATGAACAGGGCGTGGTTAGCTCACAGATCCAGACCAAAGCAACAGCACCACAGCACTGACTCACAATCTCGTGTAACACACAGTCCAGTCGGTGGCGGTAATGCACCTCTATGCCGTGCTCTAAACTGGTTCGCCAACTGACAATTTACACCGAAGAAGAAGCAGCGAAATTCCACAGGAACACTGATGCTCATTCAGCAGCGTGTGTGAGGGTGTGGGGGACCGGCCGATATGATGACGCACAGTGAGAACTAAAACAGGACAACGTAGCTGACAGAGGATGCCTGTTCAAAACATTGAGAACTTTAAAATATACATTCTGTCAGAGTCTCAGTCGGGCATCGCTCTTATGGTGATGTAGAGTAGCTTTGATAGCTGTGCCTGTGAGTTAACACTGCTTCACTCACAGGCTGTCTGAAGGTATACACAGCTCTCAGAGGGACTTCACATCAACACCAATATGAAGTAATAAGTCTGGCAACAGAACTGCTTTAAATGGTTTATTTAAGCATGCAATGATTTAAGAGACATCCACACCGTCACCTCATTTGTCGTTGTGTAGTCCTCGCTGTGAGCGTCCTGATATCGGTATCCTTACCACAGCCTCAGATACTCGGACTGAACGTGCTGCATATGTTCCTATGGAGACAAATATAGCAGCAGATAAATGTAAACGACAGACGAAACGATCAAGATGTGCATTTCCTGATTACACACATCTGCCTCACATTAAAGAATATCACACGTTGATCGGCAACACCTGTGCTTGGACAACCCGCTTTAGAGAACTGGAGTGCGAAACAAGAGCTGCTGAGATTGAGTCGGTGCTGTGGTGCTGTTGCTTTGGTCTGGATCCGTGAGCTAACCACGCCCCGTTCATTTGAATATAAGAAAGGGAAATAAAAATACAAATTCTCAATATTTTTCCCAAATAAATCTTGACTTTTTAAAATAAATTAGACTTTTGAAAATGTCCCACTATCTCCTCTTCCTTCTAACTCTTCCTGTGGCGTTCATCATCTTCTATTGAGAAATCCAACTTTTTGTCTCCCAATCTTTTTTCCATTGGATCTTCTTTTTAAACTTCTCATTTTGACTTTTTTGAATTTCTGACTATTTCTTCTAAATGATCACTTTTTTTCAAATTTGGATTTTTTTGTGTCGACTGATATTTTTTTCAAAATAATCAAAAAATTTCCCAAAAAATCATCGTTTTTTTTCTAAATTGCTTCTTTTAAAAATGTCCCACTATGCATAATGAAATAAAAGTCCCATGAAATAAATAAATGTACATTTATATATATTTGTTTCATAGTTTATTTATATATGTATTTAATTATTTACGTATTCATTTATTTAACTTTGACTTGAACGGCCTTCCATACTCATGGGGTTGGTTCTTCTCGTCACAAATCCACAGCTTTTTGAAATACCCTCCGTAGATGTATAGCTCTGATCCAAGACATAGCTCAAGAGAAATAAGTCTCAATTAAAAAACCAATCAGCCACTTCAGCACCACGGACAGCGCCATGCTTTATGGACACAAAGAGCAAAGAGATTCGAAGAGCTACATTTAAACAAATGAAACGAGAGGACAAGAAGAGATCGATTTAGGATGGTTTGTTCTGCTGAACCACAACAAATAATAAGTCTTATGCTTCTGCAGTTTTTAATACCCCCCCCAACCCCCCCCTAGCTATTTAGTTAGATCCAAGACAAAAGTGACAGAAGGAGGACACTAGGAGAAAAAATCACATTCTCAAATCTGACAGCTCCTTCAGCACCACGGACAGCGCCAGCCTGAAGCGCTTCACTGACCAACAGAAGAAATGCAAATAAATAAAATACAGGACAATTTTGATGAAGACCACAAATGACAACAAGACAATAATATGAGAAACAGTTGAATCTGAAGGAATGCACTGGGAATGAGCACTGGGAATGAACACTGGGAATGAACACCAAGGCTAAAACACCTATAGCTGCATGGGTATTGATACTGATTCACAGGTCCAGGTTCTACTGTCTCGTATATCAGAGTTTTTGCCATTCCATTTACACACATGATGGATTTAGGTCTCCATGACGGCTGCATGCTGTCAGTGTGGAAGTTTAGGGGGAAGAAGAAATGAACAACTTGACGTTCAAAGTTAGCCATAAAGGAAAAGAAAAAGCATTTTTGACAACAAAGTTACTCTAAATGATGGAAAATATCACCAACGTTCAGTTTCCCATGAAGGAGAATGACAGAAGAGTTACTTTATGGCGTCATTGATTGTTAGAAATAAAAATGAAACAAGAAAATGACATTAGTTATATTTTCGATGGACTGTGTGTTCATAAAACAGTAAAGAAAGGAAATTGACCAACAATTAATATAAAAACACTGAAACTCTTAATTTGAGATGGAAAATCAAAGATATTCCAATAACTCGTGAAGGAAACTCAGTAAAGATAAGGTTTCCACAACGAGACGGTACGGTACCTCGGTGCAGAGTTGGAGTTGTTTGATTTATAATAAAAAGATAAACTCAGTTTCCATCTTCCAAGAAAGAAAGCTGCAAAATGTTGCTGCTAATTAAGGAGAATGGAGCTGGAGCTGGAAAAGGGACTTTAGGCAAATGGAAAGGACACTGTTTGACTGCATTAAGTGATGTTACTTCCTTCCTGCAGACCTGAGCCTGCCTCCCCCCATCAGCCTCCCCCGGAGTCTCCTGCAGCTGCTGCACTTCCCCCTGGGTCACTGCCACCGCTGCAGCCAAACCATGTTCACCACCATCTACCCCAAACTGTTCCCGCTGCGGGACACCGCGCTGGCAGGGGTGCACCGCAGGTCAGAACAAACGCACCTCTGCAAAACAAACGCACCTCTACAAAACAAATGCACGTCTGCAAAACAAACACACCTCTACAAAACAAACGCACCTCCAGAGAACAACGCACCTCTGCAAAACAAACACCTCTACAAAACAAACGCACCTCTACAAAACAAACGCACCTCTGCAAAACAAGCACACCTCTACAAAACAAACGCACCTCCAGAGAACAACGCACCTCTACAAAACAAACACACCTCTACAAAACAAACGCACCTCTGCAAAACAAACGCACCTCTGCAAAACAAACGCACCTCTACAGAACAACGCACCTCAGAACAACAAACACACCTCTGCAAAACAAACACACCTCTACAAAACAAACGCACCTCCAGAGAACAACACACCTCTACAAAACAAGCACACCTCTACAAAACAAACGCACCTCCAGAGAACAACGCACCTCTACAAAACAAACACACCTCTACAAAACAAACGCACCTCTGCAAAACAAACGCACCTCTGCAAAACAAACGCACCTCTACAGAACAACGCACCTCTGCAAAACAAACACACCTCTACAAAACAAACGCACCTCCAGAGAACAACACACCTCTACAAAACAAACGCACCTCTGCAAAACAAACGCACCTCTGCAAAACAAACGCACCTCTACAGAACAAACGCACCTCCAGAGAACAACGCACCTCAGAACAACAAACACACCTCTACAAAACAAACACACCTCTACAAAACAAACACACCTCCAGAGAACAACGCACCTCTACAAAACAAACACACCTCTACAGAACAAACGCACCTCTGCAAAACAAACGCACCTCTGCAAAACAAACGCACCTCTACAGAACAAATGCACCTCCAGAGAACAACGCACCTCAGAACAACAAACACACCTCTACAAAACAAACACACCTCTACAAAACAAACACACCTCTACAAAACAAACACACCTCAGAACAAACACACCTCTGAACAACAAACACACCTCTACAAAACAAACGCACCTCTACAAAACAAACGCACTTCTACAAAACAAACGCACCTCTACAAAACAAACACACCTCTACAAAACAAACACACCTCTACAAAACAAACACACCTCTACAAAACAAACGCACCTCCAGAGAACAACGCACCTCTGCAAAACAAACGCACCTCTACAAAACAAACGCACCTCTACAAAACAAACGCACCTCCAGAGAACAACGCACCTCTGCAGAACAAACACACCTCTACAAAACAAACACACCTCTGAACAACAAACGCACCTCTACAGAACAAACACACCTCTACAGAACAAACACACACACCTCTACAAAACAAACGCACCTCTACAAAACAAGCGCACCTCTGCAAAACAAACGCACCTCTGCAAAACAAACGCACCTCTACAAAACAAACGCACCTCTGCAAAACAAACGCACCTCAGAACAAACGCACCTCAGAACAAACGCACCTCTGTTGTCGGTTGTTACCCTTATACATTTCGTAGTGACAGCAGAGGATTCATTAAAGGTAGATTTCGATCTCACAACGTGACCACCAGATGTGATGGGAAACGGACCACTTGTTTTTAAAGAGTATTTAAAATGATTACGTTCTAAAAGCTTTACGTTAAAGTCCTCAAAAGTGTTGATAATAAAAAGCTGGTGTGCACTTTGGGGAAGTTGCTGATCTCATCAAATGGTTATTTCCCTTTTTGTTGGGGAAGTGTTTTCCCGTAAATGTTTCATGATGTAAGAGATTGATTTATTCGACTCTAAGATATTGCTCTCACACCTGTGTTAACCCCCCCTCCCCCCTCTCTCCCCTGCAGGACCACGGTGAGCTTTGTGGCTTATTGCTGCTCCAGCCGCTGCCTCCGGACCTTTGACCTGCAGGGATGAGGACATATTCCTAACACACACACACACACACACACACACACACGTCCAGAAGCTGCTGAGATGTTTCCAGAAAGCGGCTCGTATAGTTTGTGCATCTTTAAAGAACATTACTGAGAAACACAGAGAGGTTTTTGTGTCGACTCACGATTCAGAAACGCACCAAAGACTTAAAGTGTGTGTGTGTGTGTGTGTGTGTGTGTGTGTGTGTGTGTGTGTGTGTGTGTGTGTGTGTGTGTGTGTGTGTGTGTGTGTGTGTGTGTGTGTGTGTGTGTGTGTGTGTGTGTGTGTGTGTGTGTGTGTGTGTGTGTGTGTGTGTGTGTGTGTGTGTGTGTGTGTGTGTGTGTGTGTGGGTTAACTA
The DNA here is from genome assembly GCF_036324505.1 of Eleginops maclovinus. Taxonomy (NCBI): domain Eukaryota; kingdom Metazoa; phylum Chordata; class Actinopteri; order Perciformes; family Eleginopidae; genus Eleginops; species Eleginops maclovinus. The sequence continues at coordinate 6,055,813 of NC_086352.1, read as the reverse complement.
ACATGATGACACCTGAAGTTACTAACGGCACTTTTTAACAACAAGCTCTGTTTGATGTTTGTGATCAGACGTTTTCAGTCAAAAATATTTCCTACTAAACTTTGTTTTACTGTAGAACGTCTGAAGACTTAAACTCACTGACAAAAGAACGTGCCAAGATTCCACATGTCATCTTCAGCTGCAGGTAATTCTCACAGGGGCTCTATTCTGCTTTCCAGGGCTTTCCCTCTCCTGTAGTGTAGGTTTTGGTGCATGTAAACGGTCTGCAAAGGCAAAAATCTCAAAGTTCCGGAATGACATCACCGTGGTACACCAGCGCTCCGACACATCGTATGTGGCAGGCTAGGGGGGCATCTCTAAGCCAATCACAGCAGAGTTCAGCCAGCTAACCACCCAATCAGAGCAGACCAGGCTCTGGTTTCAGGCAGAGGGTGAAAGAGGTGCTGCAGCTCAGGCAGGGTGAGAACAATAAAGAGCTTTTTGAACATCAAAGCAGAAAAATGTGCAACTTTTTAAAGTCATTTATACAAATCAGATACCTGGGAAACGAGCCACGGATTTGAGTTTTCAGCGTCAGTCAGAACGGCAGATTTAACATGCTATTGACATGTTTAAGGCTAAGGTTTTATCTCAAAAGGAGTCACTTGCATTAAATAAATGATATCAAAATGATCCAATTGTTGAAATTAGTAACTGAGGCTTGTGTGTGGATTTCCTATGTTGTAATTTAATTTATCTTTTGTGTTTCAGTAAATATTGACTCGTGTTCTGCTCTTATCTGTCACACTTCAGCTAAAGCTACTTTAAGTGTCTTTCCTGCTCATTCGCAGTACAACATGCTTGAGAATGCTATGAAAATACCACAGTGCAATTACAGAAAATACATTATGAATACCACAGCAAAATGTCTTCGATTATCTCATGATTCTTTTATGCAAAAATGTAAGAAAATGCCCAAAACATGAAGATTTATATCACGTTAAAAAAGACTCTTCTCAATGTTCTGACATTTTATTTACAAAGCATTGAGAAAATAATTGCAAATCGCTGCAATATTTACAACTAAAGGTTATTTCTCGCATCAAACGATAATGATGTTTGATCTTTAAAGTCTTTAATGCAAAGCTGTCAGAACATGCTGTTTTTCGCCTCTGAACTATGGAACTCTGCTTTGTTCTGTATTCAATCACATTAAGGTGAATACTTTGGAGTTTAACACTGACGAAAGAAGGTGGTTTTCAAGAGGTTCAATACGAGAAACGATTGAGAAAATAATAGTAATATAAAATCAAATCTGAACTGAAAGGATGGTGACAGGGAAGTGATCCTGTCTGTATGTCAGCTCATCTCTCATTAATACAGGTGTGATTACTGTCAGGTACACAACATTTCACCGGCTTTAATGTAGTTAAAAATAGAAGCCAGAAGATCCAAGCACCTCATCTTTGATAGAAGAAAAACAAGCCTTAATACTACGTGTGTGTGTGTGTGTGTGTGTGTGTGTGTGTGTGTGTGTGTGTGTGTGTGATGATAGAGAGGGATGTGGAGCAGAAGCACATCCATTAACCGGGATCGATGGCGTGTTGAGTGTTGGACCATGATCCTCTCTGCTCTCTCCTCGGGGAGTATCACATGTCGCTCTCCGCACATGTGCAGTAACATGTTCCTAATTTTAAACATGAAGACACAACACGGATCACATGATGACATCTACTGCTGTACATAAACACAACGTCTGCACGCAGAGAGCACAGAGGTTTTTATTTACTGCCACTTAAAGGGGAATATTTCACATCTTCAACACGTTCCTGCAGGTTTTAGTGCATGTCAATGTTCTGCAAAGGCTCAAATCTGCTTTAGAGTATTGCACAGGAAACACATGAAGAGTTTGACCATAAAACGTTTTTGCAGTCATTTTAAAACTAAAGAACCATCAAAAAGCGTTAATAAATAGTGCAGAACTCACGATGAATTACATTTAAAGGAAACACTGCAAACATATAAATGGCTAGAAGGACACGTTTAATTGCAATGTTGAACTCTTTTAGGATAAAGACAGGAGCATGATGACACTGCTACCCTGCTGATATATAGTGATGGTATGTTCCACACATCTCCTTTATCTCGTTCTGTTTACACACTTTACTTATTCCTGCTTTTCCAGATTAATCTCTCTCTTTATCCTCAGTTATTGATCACTCACTAAAACAGGTTGGATTCATTTTTATTATCATGGCTTTTGACTTTTCATCCCAAATTCCCTCCCTAAAAGCCTTTGTCTCTGATGTGTCACAACAAGGATTTTGAAGCTGATATCTATTTTAAATCAATAGGCTCTCTATATGTCCACCGCTTCAATGCATCTTATACACATCCTGCAGGTTAATATGAAGCGTGCTAAAGTGTCCTCTTAGTGTCCCCGTGCACGCAGAGAGCCTCTTTGAGACGCTCCTCGCTGAATGAGCAGTTTGCCCCTGCAGTCGCTCACTCCTTACATAATCTGATTCATTTTGCAACGCCACAAGGCCCGACACATGAATACTGAAGACTCCCGAAATACACGGAGAGGAAAGACAGTAAGCGAGGAAGACGAGCTGCAAGTTCAAATGTGACTAATGATGCAAGATCACAACTGCCTTTGAACGTCTGGGTAAAATATTCAACCCACATCAAATTGAAAGTTCCCCAGTTTGTTTCTGACAGAAAGACAATCTGTGTTTGTGTTCAAGGTTTCCTGGAATGTTACCAAAATACAGAGAAGCTAGTGGTGCAACTACACGTGTACTCAAGGGAGGGCAACTCAAGGGAGGGCAACTCAAGGGAAGGCAACTCAAGGGAGGGCAACTCAAGGGAGGGCAACTCAAGGGAGGGCAACTCAAGGGAAGGCAACTCAAGGGAAGGCAACTCAAGGGAGGGCAACTCAAGGGAGGGCAACTCAAGGGAAGGCAACTCAAGGGAGGGCAACTCAAGGGAGGGCAACTCAAGGGAAGGCAACTCAAGGGAAGGCAACTCAAGGGAGGCAACTCAAGGGAGGCAACTCAAGGGAGGGCAACTCAAGGGAGGGCAACTCAAGGGAAGGCAACTCAAGGGAGGGCAACTCAAGGGAAGGCAACTCAAGGGAAGGCAACTCAAGGGAAGGCAACTCAAGGGAGGGCAACTCAAGGGAGGGCAACTCAAGGGAAGGCAACTCAAGGGAGGGCAACTCAAGGGAAGGCAACTCAAGGGAAGGCAACTCAAGGGAGGGCAACTCAAGGGAAGGGCAACTCAAGGGAAGGCAACTCAAGGGAGGGCAACTCAAGGGAGGGCAACTCAAGGGAAGGCAACTCAAGGGAAGGCAACTCAAGGGAAGGCAACTCAAGGGAGGGCAACTCAAGGGAGGGCAACTCAAGGGAGGGCAACTCAAGGGAGGGCAACTCAAGGGAAGGCAACTCAAGGGAGGGCAACTCAAGGGAAGGCAACTCAAGGGAGGGCAACTCAAGGGAAGGCAACTCAAGGGAAGGCAACTCAAGGGAAGGCAACTCAAGGGAAGGCAACTCAAGGGAGGGCAACTCAAGGGAGGGCAACTCAAGGGAGGGCAACTCAAGGGAGGGCAACTCAAGGGAAGGCAACTCAAGGGAGGGCAACTCAAGGGAAGGCAACTCAAGGGAGGGCAACTCAAGGGAAGGCAACTCAAGGGAAGGCAACTCAAGGAGGGCAAGGCAACTCAAGGGAAGGCAACTCAAGGGAGGGCAAGGCAACTCAACTCAAGGGAAGGCAAGGCAAGGGAAGGCAACTCAAGGCAAGGCAAGGCAACTCAACTCAAGGGAAGGCAAGGCAAGGGAAGGCAACTCAACTCAAGGGAGGGCAAGGCAACTCAACTCAAGGGAAGGCAAGGCAAGGGAAGGCAACTCAAGGGAAGGCAAGGCAACTCAAGTCCAGGGAAGGCAAGGCAAGGGAAGGCAAGGCAAGGCAACTCAACTCAAGGGAAGGCAACTCAAGGGAGGGCAAGGCAACTCAACTCAAGGGAGGGCAAGGCAACTCAAGTCAAGGGAAGGCAAGGCAAGGGAAGGGAAGGCAAGGCAAGGCAAGGCAACTCAACTCAAAGCAAAGCAACTCAAGGCAACTCAACTCAAGTTAAAGCAAGGCAAGGCAAGGCCAGGGACGGCAGCTCAAGGCAACTCGAGTTTATATATGTAGCACCTTTCAGCACAAGGCAATTCAAAGTGATCTACACTTGACACATTAAAGAGCGTCAAGAAATAAAGTTCAATATCTCCCAAAGTGAACCAGTGCATGTAACATCCCACTATTAGAGTTGTTACTGCCGTGAGGACGTTGTTTGTCTCCTGTTTTGGTATCGACCAGCTACAGGCGGCTGTGTGTGAACAACAGAAGAACATTTTGAGTTGAACTGAATCAAAATGAGTTGAATTGAAAGAGGAGACTCGGACTGAAGCACTGATTCCTGCTATCATTACAGCTGTTCAAATACCAAAAGCCATCAGAGGGTCAGTGTGTGTGTGTGTGTGTGTGTGTGTGTGTGTGTGTGTGTGTGTGTGTGTGTGTGTGTGTGTGTGTGTGTGTGTGTGTGTGTGTGTGTGTGTGTGTGTGTGTGTGTGTGTGTGTGTGTGTGTGTGTGTGTGTGTGTGTGTGTGCGTCTGATGGTTACCTGCAGAACTTTTGCCCTTTGAATGTTCCCGTCAGGTTATTTTCTGCAGGATTGAAAAGGTCAGTGGTGTAAAGAATGAGCGGAGGAAGAGGAACAGATTTAAAGCGTGCTGTTGAAAATCTCTCTCCTTAATAAACATCTTTCTGCACATTTAATTATGTTTCATACTTCCTCTTTTGGAGGTAAGCTTTCAGAAAGAACTACCAAAAATGCACATTATAAATACTTGAAATAATCAGCAGTTTGGGACAAAATTAAAGACACTTTGACAGTTTTAAAATTCTCTTTCCTATATTTTAAATCACCCAATTAATTCTGAGTTAAAATTGAATTCATGTTAAAAATAAAGCTTTTATTAAGTTAAACTATTTTAAATGTTTTACTTAAATATTTTATTATTTAAATAGATTTTTCCATAATAATAATAATGCAATATTATATAAGTTTTATCTATAGAGAAACTTTACAGATTACATATTAAGATAAATTACATGAAATACATAAATAAAAAAACAACACATGAAATATTAAACATTATTATTATTATTATTATTATTATTATTATTATTATTATTATTATTATTATTATTATTATATTCTGTTTGTCAGACTAAATTACCACAAATTCATATCACAAACATCTTAAACTAAAATAATAAATCCTCTACTTTTGCCCCAATATTAAATATTTCCGTATTTTATATAAAAACTTGCCCTTGCAAACAATCTGATGCTGGCAAATATTATTTATAACTGCATACATTGTCATAGTGTCTCATAATGAGAACAACGTAATTTTTAAGGATATTCAAAAATAATATTGAAAAATAATATTTAAAAAAGCATCGCAATAAAAGCACAGCACTACCTTAAGTGGATTTTTAATAATCCATTCTCTCACACACAACACCTTATTTTATGTGTTTTAAATCAAAATGATTTATTACATTTATTTCGTTTTTGTAGGATTTAAAAAGAGCTGTTGTCTCTTCAGATGCCTGACAGTAAAACATCTTCTATCCCCTCCCTGTGACATCAGAGGGCGCGGCCATTTTGTGAGCAGCATCAAATTAAACATGATGAGGCCGGAAGTGAGGCGCCTGACCTATCAAAATAAAAGCCACCAAAAGATGTTGATGACACAAAGGTTTAAAAACCTCCTAGGACCTGGCGTACACATACGTGGACATCACATTTTTGGTCATATGACCACAGTCGTTAATTCTGCTGAACTGTTGCCTCATGGCCAAGTATGTGGACACTTACACTGTCATCTGGTTGTGTCAGAAGAGTACAACACACTACGGTAAGAATTAAAAATGGCGGCAAACACAAGGGATAATTCAAGTGGCAGCTCCAAACACAAACCTCGACAAGGTAAGAAGTCCTATCATATTTCAAGGCTTTTTCTGATTTAGATATTTATCAAAGCATTGTATGTTTGTCATGACATGCAAATTTGACAAAAAATGTGTGAAAATAACAATTTGGTATGCTGCTAAACATGATGTACACGTATGTGTACATTGGGACTTAGGTTGGTCAAAAATGCTAATATGTTAGCAAAAATGTGCACGAGTAAAATAGCTTATAGCTAACTCTGGTGCAGCTAAAAAGCTGTACATTGTCCCAATGAAATAAATAACAATTAAATAACTAAATACATACATAAATACATAAATTAGTTGGGTTAAAAATGTTAATATGCTAGTAAAAATGTGCCTTGCTATAGCTAATAGCTAGAGTTGTTTATAGCTATCTCTGGTGCAGTTGAAAAGCTGTCCCAGTGAAATAAATAACAAAGAAATACATACATATATAAATGACATTGGTTTGTATTTGATTTTTTCATGTTTTTATTTCCAGAGCGTTTTTCTGTGCAAACAGCATTGGAGCAATTTTGGCTAAATGATGGAGACAACTCAGATTTGGAAGACTTGTCTGACAACGATGATCCCATCCTGGATGCCAATTACCAACCCCGAACACAGGAGCGAAGCAGCAGTGAGGATGAGGATGACAGTAGTGATGATGAGGACCCCATTCCTCAGCCCACTGAGCACAGCAGAGGACGTAAATCTCTCCGTGGTGCAAATAATGGTTAGCCAAGACCCAGTGGATATTTGTTTATTTTAGGCAGGGCCTAAGGGCTAGGTGAAGGATAGGAAGCAAAATGCTTATTTACAACACTTGTTGACAGGTTCAGGGACAGGGACAGATACAGGTTCATCCCTGCAAGTCTCAGAATCGACCTGAATGCGCATCTATTGATGAGCAGATGATTCCTTTCACAGGAGCCTGTCCATGCAGACAATATCTGCCAATGAAGCCAAACCCAGTTGGCATCAAGAACTTCGTTTGTGCTACAGCAGATGGCATTGTGCTGGACTTTGATCTGTATCAAGGTACAGGTGCACTGCTTGAGCAGGTCGAAGAAGAGGTGGGCCTGGGGTTGGGAGGCTTAGTCTTGGCTCGTCTGTGTCAAACTCTGCATCGTGGCACAAAAGTGTATTGTGACCGGTTTCTTCACAAGCATCCGAGGTGTGGAACAAATGATGAAGAAGGAGATGTACATTACTGGTACAATAATGAAGAACAGACTCGCTGGCGCGAAGGAGAAGCTACCCTCTGACAAAACCATGAAAAACACAGGAAGAGGTACCTCATCAGAACTTTCCACTGAAGACGGAAAGTTGTGTGTAGTGAAGTGGTATGACAACAAACCAGTATTGATGATGTCTGTTGTTCATGGCACAGAGCCTGAAGACACCTGCCAGCGCTGGGACAAGAAATTGAAACAGTATGTGACTGTCTCGCGACCAAGCATTGTCCGTGAGTACAACCTCAAGATGGGTGGAGTGGATTTGATCGATAGAATGATTAGCTACTATCGCATGAGTGCCCGTACTAAGAAGTGGACGATGCGGATGCTAATGCACTTCACAGATCTGGCTTTAGGTAACAGCTGGCTACTCTACCGCAAAGACCTCGCAATATGTGCTGCACCAAAGAAGAGCATCATGCAGTTCCTTGAGTTCCGTACAGAAATTGCTACGACCCTCTTGGCCCAGCATCACGGTCAAGGAAGCCATGCAGACCTCTCTGAACAGTCAGAGGAAGAAGACAACTCAAATCAAGGGAACAAACGTCCTGTGACGGCAGTGCCCCATGTCTCGGTCCGCAGGAGGGCGAATGCCCATCTCCCAGAGATGATCAGCCTGAAGAACGCGGCGCGCTGCAGGGTAGCAGGCTGCACTGGAAGAACCCGAGTGCGTTGTGTGACCTGCAAAGTGTTCTTGTGCTTGCAAGGCGATCGCAACTGTTACACAGCCTTTCACACATAGACACACATACACTGCAGCACAACACACACACACACACACACACACACACACACACACACACACACACACACACACTGCTGCAATGCAAAATTTCACATAACACATACTGTAACTGTGACTCTCCAAAGGGGGCAAAAATGTTTTGTTTTTCTTCATTTTGTGTTTTTTCACAATGATGTTCAAAACACATACAATAGTTGAAAGTTGAAAAAACTGCTGTGTTCAAGGTTGAAATAAAATAGTTTTTCACTCTATTACAAAAAGGTGACTTTAATGTGTTTTATGGAAATTCAGACCCAGTGTCCACATATGTGGACATCATTTTTCTCTAAAAGTACATCATGTCAAAAGATGATACTTAGTTTTTATACTTATCAGGTTCCAATAAGCCCAAATAGCAAAGAGAAATAAAAAATGCATATAAAAAAACAGCTCGGGTCTTAGGAGGTTAATGACAATTAAAATACTTAATGATTTGTGCTGCAATGTTTATAATTATAGATTTGAGATTCTAGATGTTGAATTTATCTATGGTTGTCTAGAAGATTTTATTAAAGACGAACAATATATTGAACACTATAAAATGTAAAAGCGCAACACTACATCCTATAAAATACTTACACACGTATTATGGTAAGACAACACATATCTAAATAATAATAGCCCTCACAATAATTAACAATGTAAATCATAATTATTATTTTTTATTGTTATTTTCACATTGAGCTTTGAAATGGTCCATCTTAAATCCAAAACAAGAAATTTAGAACGATATAATTACCTTTATTTATTCTTAAATAACCTTTATTGTAAAACATGTTTTAATACATATTTTTAGAATGTAATATTATAATATTTTAAGTAATCAGGGAAAAAAGGGTTAAAATCTTTCACTTAAAGAACCAAAACAATAAATTAAATGTATTTATTTCCATGGCAGATAAAGGTGTACATATATAAAGACATCTGGTATACAATTAAGATAACAGTTTGAATACAACAATATGTTTCCTGTTTAATTGCAGTTTTTGAACGTGATAATATTGTGCAATAAACCAATTGTAATTTGAAATAATCACTGTATTAAAAAACATGCATTTAAATAATAAATGGTCCCAAAAGCTTGAATTTTGATAAGGCTTCAACACTTAATATGTTATTTATGTCTATTAGATATTTTGAATTTAAGCCATGGTTGTTTACTTATTTGTATTTAATTTGATTACCAATGTGTACTTCTTTTGTATTATTGCATGCCTTTTTTTACCACCGTACATTCCCCTGCTGCAGGACAGATAAAATAATTCTGATTCTGATAGATCCACGTTATCTAACAAATTGGTTAACGCATCATGCTTTTATTTTGTAAAACCTTAACAGGAAGTGTGTGATTTCTCTCCCCTCATGGTGAGGGGGGTGGGGTGCGGGGGGTGTATTTCCATTTAATAATCCACATCTCAGTCCCTGAGAGCTGCAGCACGGAGCCACATTTCCCCTGAAACTGAAGAAAAACAGCCACATCAAACCGAGCCGAGCAGAGGAAACTCCACCAGGTAAACCTACAGACTCACCTGCTGCACACACACACACACACACACACCACACACCAGGGTCAAATTATAATAATCCATTAAAATCTGTGTCGGATTTAAAGTGTCGTCGCTTGTTCCTCACCCCGAGGTTGCTGGGTCAAGTTTCCTCCTGCGACTGCTGGTTTTGAGTCTCATTTTTCCGCGGAAAATCCCGGAACTTTCTGGTGTTTTCTTTCTGCTTTTGCACGCGGACCTTCTGTCCGTCTTAAATATATTACAGGATTAAAGAAACTGTTTGTTGTCTGGATTAAATGAGAGGATAAAGCAGCCTCTCTCTGGAGCAGTGTCCCAGGTTTCCTCTGGTTTAACCCCGGGGCTCTGGAGCCTTGTGACGGATTGAGAGACGTTTCAGCACCGGGGACAGCTCCGGAGCAAAAGCGCAGTCAGAAAATAGATGAAAATGGCCATTAAATGTTGATTAATTGAAGCAGTAATTAGTTGAAGTGTGCATGCTATACATCTATCTGATTACACGTTCCCCTCTGTATAAACCAGCTGTGTTTTGTGCGACTTTCATTCATTTTGGTGCCAAATCAGTGCCGTTTTAGCCTTTTTTTCCACAAATGTGCCGTATTTTATCCACTCTTTAGTCAATAAATAAATCAATACTCGTCAAATTAATGTATACATGTATGTTTTAGAGATGTATTGTTTAAATAAATTAATATATATGAAGTTAAAGGCAAAATTAGCCACATAACATTACATTTTTGTCATATTTTTCTTGTAAATTCATATTTTTGGGCATTTACGCTGGAGGATGTTTTGTGCACAAATTCCCAAGATAAATAAAAAGTAGTGCCCAGGTGAGACAAAAAACAACAACAATTTCCAGTCATTTTTCTAAGTTCACCTTATTTTAAAACATGCAAACGTGTCAAAACAGAGCTGTAGTTTTCATATATTATGTACAAATCTTCCATTTTCCTCTCATAAGGTGGAAGCATGCACGCCTTTACTTTTTTTGTTGCTGCGTAGAAGTTTTTTATGGCTGTGAAATCATGCAGAAGGAGGGCAGGGCACATGAAGTAATGTCTGTAAGAATTCCTCGCTAATGATTCCCTCGCTTTAGGGCTTTATTTGGAGGAAAAGTCAGATTTATATGTCTTTTTATCTGCCTGTTTTTCTGGCAGAGGTGTGTACTTTTTGGTTGGACGAAAGCCAAAACACTGTTGTTGTTGTTGTTGTTGTTGTTGTTGTTGTTTGGCAGGCTGTGAGTTTGGCAGCAATTTTCTTCCTGTTTCTCCATGTGGGGGATTAAAAATCATGTAGTTGCAGCTCGGACTCAATGAAGGACAGTGTTTCTGTTTAAAACGATCAACAAAAGGGTAATTTCACCCAAAAGTCTTAGGAAATGTTGTGACTGATAGTGGAACATTTTCAAACAAGCCTTAAATATAAGTAATAATTGGAAAAATGTGGATTATTATTTAAGTAATGTTTGGATGAACATGCAAACCTTTGACCCTTCCTGCTTCCCGTCCTGTGTTACGGGAATGTCAGCGAGGACGAAGAGCTCAGACTGACGCTTAAGCAGATCTGTGATTTTGCAGCCTGGTGTTTGTAAGCATAGAGTAAACAGATACTTGAATTAGGACAGGAAGTGACCAGGAAAATACCTGCAACCTCGTTCAGCCTTTAGTTCATTTCCACGGTTATTTATTTCTCAGATTTCTGCTCCAGTTTAATAGAAAGAGCCGAAGTTAGATAACAAATACAGTGCTGCCGGGAAGATGTATTTTTGCAGAATGTTACTACAGGAACTACAGCATGGTCACATGACTTCATCTCACCACCGCTAAGCTAAAGGCGGCTAATGTTGGGCTATAAAGGAACTACAGCACGGTCACATGATTTCATCTCACCACTGCTAAGCTAAAGGCGGCTAATGTTGGGCTATAAAGGAACTACAGCACGGTCACATGACTTCACGTCACCACCGCTAAGCTAAAGGCGGCTAATGTTGGGCTATAAAGGAACTACAGCACGGTCACATGACTTCACGCCTCCACCGCTAAGCTAAAGGCGGCTAATGTTGGGCTATAAAGGAACTACAGCACGGTCACATGACTTCAGGTCACCACCGCTAAGCTAAAGGCGGCTAATGTTGGGCTATAAAGGAACTACAGCACGGTCACATGACTTCACGCCTCCACCGCTAAGCTAAAGGCGGCTAATGTTGGGCTATAAAGGAACTACAGCACGGTCACATGACTTCACGCCTCCACCGCTAAGCTAAAGGAGGTTAATGTTGGGCTATAAAGGAACTACAGCACGGTCACATGACTTCACGTCACCACCGCTAAGCTAAAGGAGGCTAATGTTGGGCTATAAAGGAACTACAGCACGGTCACATGACTTCACGTCTCCACCGCTAAGCTAAAGGCGGCTAATGTTGGGCTATAAAGGAACTACAGCACGGTCACATGACTTCACGTCTCCACCTCTAAGCTAAAGGCGGCTAATGTTGGGCTATAAAGGAACTACATCACGGTCACATGACTTCACGTCTCCACCGCTAAGCTAAAGGCGGCTAATGTTGGGCTATAAAGGAGCTACAGAGTGTCTTAAAAGTGGTTATTTTGGGCTTTTCTTGTGTTCGGTCTGCAGGTGTTTATCTGATAGTGACGATGAACGCAGGGTGCACAAAAGTAATCGGTTTCCTGCTGAGCAAACCCCCCCCCCCACCACCACCTCCTCGGCACCCGTCACTCACCCATCCATCACCCAGCCCACATATTGGTGAGAAATCTCCACCAGCCTCATCTGTCGAAAACACACACACACACACACACACACACACACACACACACACACACACACACACACACACACACACACACACACACACACACACACACACACTTGTTCCTTTCACAGTTACACAGTTTAATTTATTCCCCTTGTTAGGAATTCATCTTGTTCTTCTTGCACTCTGAATTGCATTTTGATCTTCCACTAAAGTGCCAGATGGTAGAAGAACAGTCAAATGAACGAATGCACCGTGATTACAATCCTTTGTCTTCACTGCGTGTCGCTCACTTAAAATTATGAGCAGCGAAATCACATTTACAGTCGCTTCTTGGCTGCCTTTGTCTTTTGTATTTACAGATTTGTTTTTGACATGTTCTTTGGCACATCCTTCATCAACATAGACTTGTCATGTTTAGTTAATTCCCCTTTTTTGGGAGGGTGGAGCAGATGTTTTTTAGAAAGCCCTGCAGGATGTGTTTGACTCCCCACAGTGTGTGCTCAGAGTAAGATGAATTATTTGTGCTGCTCACAGAGGTGTTGACTTGAGTCACATTACTTCAGGGTTTTCTTGCGTCACTTGTGTCAGATCTTCGTTAAGGCAATATTTATGTAATTTAGGCAACATTTAAAGTGCTGATGGGTGAGAAGCTGTAGCAAATTATAGAAGAATTTTGACTACAAAAAGTCAAACACTGACCAAAGAATAAATGATGAAGGCCTTGTTATGTGTTTTGGGGTTCTTCCTTTCCTGTAGTGTGTCGTATAGGTTTTTGTGCATGTAAATAGAATCCTTTGTTTACTTTTGGAACATAGTGACATCACTATGTAACACTCGCACTCGTATGGGCTTGTGCTCCAACATATTGTACGTGATATGCTAAGAAGGCAGGATATCTCTTAGTCACAACGGAGCCGGCCAGCTGACCAATGATGATTTTAAGTAATGTCCATTATCGTACCGTGTGGAGTTTTTGAACACTAGTAGCACCATGTAGCAACGCTCTCACACCCTCAGGGACAGCACATAAGGCATGTTGATGTTTGTTGTTTGTTTACAATAAAAATCAAAATGGCAGCATCATGAAGAAATGGGTACTTTTGAGATCTAGCTTCCCGACGATTCACTTTTACACCGCTTTCTCAAATATAGACAGCTGTAACGTGACAACTATGCTAACACAAGCTAACCTCAACCAAGTGCTACCATATAAGATATAGATGGCTCGCTAATATTAAAGCCTGGTTTGTGGTTCACCTGCAGCTATCTGAGGTAGCCGCTATCTGAGGTAGCCTTTAACTAAGGTAGCAGCTAACTGAGGTAGCCACTAACTGAGGTAGCAGCTAACTGAGGTAGCCACTAACTGAGGTAGCCACTAACTGAGGTAGCAGCTAACTGAGGTAGCCACTAACTGAGGTAGCCGCTAACTGAGGTAGCCGCTAATTGAGGTAGCCGCTAACTGAGGTAGCCTCTAACTGAGGTAGTAGCTAACTTAGGTAGCCGCTAACTGAGGTAGCCACTAACTGAGGTAGCTGCTAACTGAGGTAGCCGCTAATTGAGGTAGCCGCTAACTGAGGTAGCCTCTAACTGAGCTAGGAGCTAACTGAGCTAGGAGCTAACTGAGGTAGCCGCTAACTGAGCTAGCAGCTAACTGAGGTAGCCGCTGACTGAACTAGCCGCTGACTGAGGTAGCCGCTGACTGAGCTAGCAGCTAACTTGCTAATGCCTGCTAATGTTAGCATGAGTTAGCATTCATTAAGTAGCTAAAGCTGTCCGTCCATCAAAAGAGAAGAGAAGTTCTTTAATGATCCCAATTTGGTGCACATTCAAATTAAAAGAGTGGAAAAAATGAGGAGACCACTGCAGCATTATCAGTTTTCTGGTGTTATTATTTATAGGTATGTCTACCAGTCAAATGAATTAATGAATTTTGTTTTTGTATTCTATAAATTACTGACATTTTGTCTCTGTGTTGGAATTCAACAGACATACATACATGTAGAGATTAAGATTTAAGAAACATTTGGAGTCAATGTACACAAAATATAAAGCAGGATATTATATATACACTAAGTGTGTAAGGAATTGAATATTCAATTGAATATGAAAGTAAAATGTACAGTGTGAGTTTAAGTCCAGTTATCCAAAACCCTGTAGACCCCAGAGATGTGATCCAAAATATGAGAAGGAAAAAAATCCACTTAGTGTCTCGAAGCCTTAAACACTTCGCTCCACACAGTCCCACGGTGCAAGAACAGGCTTTGTCACAGCAGAGCGGGACTCAAAGAGGCTCCATTTTCTTCATTACAAGTGCGTGGAGCATCAAAATGATCTTGCAGCTGTTATTTTAAGGTGCAATAGTTACGTAACGTTGCTTTAGAAGAAAAGCAGTGAACCATCGCTCAGACGCAGTGTCATGAATCTGCACAGACACGGTGTATTCTGATCCTGATGCTCTCAGCACTTCAGATGTTGGAAGCGGTGATATGCATATCCCGTCGTATCGATCGGGATGACATGGCCGATCTGTGGTAACATGACCCCTCTGAAGGGAAGATTTTCAAAGTGGATTCAGGGTGTTTATCTGCCATCAGTCAAAACCTGCAAGCAGTTCTTCTTTTGCAAAGAGTTGCATAAGCTACTTAACACATGGATCTGCTTGGGGATTTGTGTGTGTGTGTTCTGAGTAGCTTTACCATGTCTTTTATTCATCCCACACGCATAAATGTATGCGTATATGCACCTTTATCTATTCTCATACGTGGGCTATATGCGCCTGTCAGCACAAGGTACGTGTTAGTGTATAAATGAACAGCATGTAAAGAGCATCATGTTGACAGGTGTCCATTCGAATGTGAGGAGAGAAACGGTGGAAAAGGAGGGGGCGGTGGACAGTGCGAGTGTGTGTGCCCTCTAGGTTTAGTGTGGTAGCGAGAGAGAGAGAGAGAGAGAGAGAGAGAGAGAGAGAGAGAGAGAGAGAGAGAGAGAGAGAGAGAGAGAGAGAGAGAGAGAGAGAGAGAGACAGGCTGAAAGAAAGCATGGACGAGAGGGAGGGAAAGTAACAGAGAGAAGGGGAGGGAGAGTGGTCCATGTGTTATGTAAGTGTGAGGCATCTCTGCATTTGTGTGTGTGTGTGTGTGTGTGTGTGTGTGTGTGTGTGTGTGTGTGTGTGTAGATTAATCCAGTGGGTTTTATCCTCAGTGAATGGGACAGTGGGGCTTTGCAGTGATTATCCCTGCAGGCCACAGATGATTGCTTTGAATCTCCAGCACCCCGCCGTGCTTCTCGTGTACAGTGGCTGCAGATGCATGATTTCATATACGATCCTCAGATCAAAACACTCCTTAAATGTTGATTTCCTCCACCTCTCTATAGCTCCCACTTCCTGGTTAATCTGACCCAATCCCAGCCCACCATATCTGTCGGTCTCTCCTCTGGATTATATAACGATGAAATGTCAGGAAAGCGATCTGCTTCATCATCCCTGCTCAGAGGAAACAAAGGAATGCTGGGAGATAAAATAGGGGCCAGGGCTGGGCGGCAAAATCTGTTTCTTATTATACACCTTAATATTGTGTTTTAAAAGTCATTTATTTATAGTTTTATTAAGTACAGACAAAATATACAATTAAAAGCCAAGACCTATGACAACGCGGCTAAATCAATAAAATAAAATCATAAAAATAATAAATAAAATAAAATAATAAAAACAATAAATAAAATAAAATAATAAAAATAATGAATAAAATAAAATAATAAAAATAATGAATAAAATAAAATAATAAAAATAATGAATAAAATAAAATCATAAAAACAAAATAATGAAAACAATTAATAACAATAACAATAATAATAATAAATATTTAAACATAAATAATAATTAAAATAAATAACAAAAGACAAAACAGATTAGGATCATTTCAAAATGTAAAATATTTACACATGACATGAAGATTGTTGATGTAATAAGTGGGTAAATACAAACAGCTTAAACCGTTTTTGGGTCTAGAACCATCACTTCACTGCCTTTAAAAACAAAACAAGGAAAAGACACGCGTTGCATATTATTTATTCTAATGAGTTTAATTTTCTATTTAGAGTCGGAGGATGAAACCCTCTGTACTGTCACTGCAGAGCACACACAGTGAAATGTGTCCTCTGCATTTAACCCATCCTAGTACTAGGAGCAGTGGGCAGCTATTGCGCAGCGCCCGGGGAGCAATGGGGAGGGGGGATTGGAGGTGTCCGGTGCCTTGCTCAAGGGCACCACAGCAGGAGGTGACTGGGACCTCTCCAAGTAGCAGTCCACTTTCCATATTTCACGTCTGTTCGGGGACTTGAACCGGCGACCTCCTGCTCCAAGCCCTTACTGACTGAGCCGCTGCTTTTATCATGCATACTCTGATAAAATAGTTCATTTTTGGATTAAAACATATATCTAAAATAACCTGAGGTGGGAGAAGGACTGAGATCTTTCATGAGGTAAAGGTAGCTATACTCATTTGTAAAAATCCCAACTACTACACAAAAGCATGTGGATCAAAATATATGCTTAATAGCCCATTTTGTAAAATCATATACCAACTGGATTATAATTATTGATGCATTAGTGTTTCTATGACAGCTGGAAAAGGTTGAGCTAGTTTGAATTCCTTTACATGCTGCTGCTGTTAGTAACTACCCTGTAATTATATATACACTTTACGTTGAATTACGTTTGGTTTTAGCTTACAATCAGACAGCAGGGTAAAAAGCACAATATTGGCTCCTTAAATGAAGGTGTAAAGCAGTATGAAAAAGGACTTTATTAAATGTGCTTTATGACATTCTACCGCTGCATCCGACACATCCATTCTGTGGTCCTTTCCCAGTGTCGTGTCCCCACTCTCAGGGCGTTTATCCTCAGATTTCCTCAGTGATTTTCCGCAGCAGATTTCCCTCTCTGTGCGCTTCCTGTCTCTCCGTGGGGAAGGCTTTAATTCTCCGAGGCCATATTGTCCCTGCAGGCGCTGCTGTGGGCACGGACCCAGCGCTGTGTGAGGTTTCATACCTTATATAAAACCATCATCAGGAGGACGGAGCTGAAAGTGGTTCTAATGCTAAAAACTAACCCCAGATATTATTTCTAAAACATTTCTTGAAGACATTTTACTGGAAAACCTTCTCAGTGTCAAATATCTGGGGGATCATGTGATAACAAAATGAGTATAATGAAGTAGAAGACCCCGTTTCACAACTAGCCTACAAACATGGTCAAGTCATTGGTGCAACGTGGCAACACAGATGGAAACAACAGAGAGTAATTGAATGTGAAATACCGAAATGACTCACAGCCCTATAGCTCAGTTTGTCCTCATGAAAAACAGTACATGCATTTAGGTACTCTTTAAACTAAAACATACATTCTGCAACTTCATAAAGAGGATGGCCTTTAGTTTCAGTACAGATTGTTGAAGAGTCCTCTCCTGCTGATGTTCAGGTGTATGTCAGTATGTAGAGTCTCTACTTTAAAGAGTCCTCTCCTGCTGATGTTCAGGTGTATATCAGTATGTAGAGTCTCTACTTTAAAGAGTCCTCTCCTGCTGATGTTCAGGTGTATATCAGTATGTAGTGTCTCTACTTTAAAGAGTCCTCTCCTGCTGATGTTCAGGTGTATATCAGTATGTAGAGTCTCTACTTTAAAGAGTCCTCTCCTGCTGATGTTCAGGTGTATATCAGTATGTAGAGTCTCTACTTTAAAGAGTCCTCTCCTGCTGATGTTCAGGTGTATATCAGTATGTAGTGTCTCTACTTTAAAGAGTCCTCTCCTGCTGATGTTCAGGTGTATATCAGTATGTAGCGTCTCTACTTTAAAGAGTCCTCTCCTGCTGATGTTCAGGTGTATATCAGTATGTAGAGTCTCTACTTTAAAGAGTCCTCTCCTGCTGATGTTCAGGTGTATATCAGTATGTAGTGTCTCTACTTTAAAGAGTCCTCTCCTGCTGATGTTCAGGTGTATGTCAGTATGTAGCGTCTCTACTTTAAAGAGTCCTCTCCTGCTGATGTTCAGGTGTATATCAGTATGTAGAGTCTCTACTTTAAAGAGTCCTCTCCTGCTGATGTTCAGGTGTATATCAGTATGTAGCGTCTCTACTTTAAAGAGTCCTCTCCTGCTGATGTTCAGGTGTATATCAGTATGTAGAGTCTCTACTTTAAAGAGTCCTCTCCTGCTGATGTTCAGGTGTATATCAGTATGTAGTACAATCTGTCAGAGCGCTAGCCAATAGTGTTACAGAGTGATGTCACTCTGTCAATATATGTTGTTTCGAAGTGAAATGCTATATAAAAAATGTGACCCGACAGCGCATGCATGTACAACTGAGATTATTAAGCATCCACGCCAACAAACAACTGCAGGCTCTAATTTATTGTCCGTGCAAATCCTCACTATTTTATTCTAATATTAGATCCTGTGTGTGTTAAAGCCTCTTCGTATTTCCGGTGTGTGTGTGTGTGTGTGTGTGTGTGTGTGTGTGTGTGTGTGTTGCTGTGGTGCATTAGCAGCCAGGCATGTAGTGGTGGGTTTTCTGTCTGAATAGTTCAGCCCTCCAGCTCCCATAATGCTCTCTGGCCCGGTCACGTCTTGGTGAGTGTGTTTACTGTTTATAGGTCAGCATGCAGCCTCGGAGTTTGTGCACTGCTGGCCGTCTGCATGTAATGGTAGGTATATGACTGAATTAATATTCTCTTTAGGTAATAAAGAGTTATAATACATGTCCTTTTTGGATTACCTCAGCATCAAATGCAATGCAAATAAATCCAAGAGAAAGGAAATATCAATGAGAGGATTTTACTGAAGTGTGTTATGTAAGACAGCAGAACCATGAGACCTTAGAGGAGAAGAAACCGAGATATTTACGATCAAATTTAGGTGTCCCCTGGTCTCCAGCTGTGTGCGTCTCTCTTTAGTGTCCCCTGATCTCCAGATGTGTGCGTCTCTCTTTAGTGTCCCTGGTCTCCAGCTGTGTGCGTCTCTCTTTAGTGTCCCCTGGTCTCCAGCTGTGTGCGTCTCTCTTTAGTGTCCCCTGGTCTCCAGCTGTGTTCGTCTCTCTTTAGTGTCCCCTGGTCTCCAGCTGTGTGCGTCTCTCTTTAGTGTCCCCTGGTCTCCAGCTGTGTGCGTCTCTCTTTAGTGTCCCCTGGTCTCCAGCTGTGTGCGTCTCTCTTTAGTGTCCCCTGGTCTCCAGCTGTGTGCGTCTCTCTTTAGTGTCCCCTTGTCTCCAGCTGTGTGCGTCTCTCTTTAGTGTCCCCTGGTCTCCAGCTGTGTGCGTCTCTCTTTAGTGTCCCCTGGTCTCCAGCTGTGTGCGTCTCTCTTTAGTGTCCCCTGGTCTCCAGCTGTGTGCGTCTCTCTTTAGTGTCCCCTGGTCTCCAGCTGTGTGCGTCTCTCTTTAGTGTCCCCTGGTCTCCGTTGTGTTGGAGCTTCTTGCAGCGTTTGGTTTCTGCAGCTTTTAGTAAACTGCTCATGTTTCCTCTGCTGAATGTTCTCTAGATGCTGCATGTGTTGAAGAGCTGCTGCAGATGTTTCTGCAGGAGTTCTGATTTGAGTTTCTATATCTGCATCCTCTCTGAAGCTGCAGCACGTTTCTCCTGATGTTTTGGGCCGTTGTAGCACGTTAGCACCTGTCGGCCACCGTAGACACAGCCTGCTTTGAAGAAGACTACATTTGAATGAATCCATAAACAGAAACACTACATGCAAAAGCTCTGTTCTTCAGCGTTGTGTTGTCCCTGATGTAGCATGAATGCTGTCTGAGAGTGGAGGCGTTTCACTCCTGAGTCTGACTGAGACAGCTTTGATTATATAAATAAATATCACTCTGCTCGTCCGGACCAGAGAGGTTAAAGTGTACTGACAGGCCATGTGTGTGTGTGTGTGTGTGTGTGTGTGTGTGTGTGTGTGTGTGTGTGTGTGTGTGTGTGTGTGTGTGTGTGTGTGTGAGAGCAATTGAAAAGGTATCAGTCTCTCCATCTTAACGACAGACTCTCTGACGCCAGGATAAGTGTTTTCTAAGAGGCTACACACATCTGCATGAGTGCGATCTATTAAAGTATATTGACTGATACTGAAAGCGTAAAGGAATTATATCGGAGCGGTGCATCTCTCAGAATCATCCCAGACCATTTTTCTACCTGGTTATTCCTTTAATATCATTGTGTGTTAACATAATCTCTAAGGCTGGCAAATGTAGTTCTTCAAATCATGGACATAAAATACACATTTAAGAACACAGCAATATACTCTCAGACGTGTATCTGTAGAAATGCTTTGGCAGTACTGTGTGTCATAATGGTGATAAAGCAAATTGAATTGAATATCTTAAAGGCGCCAGATTCTGTTAATTGACATTTCTATTCTGTGCCTCTACTGGAGGGATTTGAGCCTTTGCAGACCGTTTACATGCACCAAAACCTATGGAACACACTAAACCCTTCAAAAGCAAACAGTAAAAGTATAAGTACCTCAAAAATACAAATGCAATCACCACTGAATGCACGGAGCAGCCTCAGATCAGCCTGACAATGTCATAGAGATGATAGAGAAGACACTTTGAAGAAATAAAAACAACGTTAACTTACAAACAGTCAACATATAGGTTCTTATGTAAGCCATGAAATAGGTAGAAAAGTATGAGGATGAAGGATCTAAGCGTTGGAAGATTTCAAATCCAAGTGTGTCTGCAAGTGTCCTTACAGACAGGCAATGGATGCAAGGTCCGTCTGCACCTTAAACCTGCAGCGGTGTTGTGTAATAATCACATTTAGCCTCTTTCCTGAGTGTTTTTTAAGGTGCATGTCTTCTGTTATACTAAGATGGGACCCCAGATGGCCACAGTCGTATTATTAGATCAATGAAATGAGAAATATGTATAAAAACATATTCATCTGGCGCTCACTGAGAGCAACTGCTGCAAGAGTATTGGACAGCTGAGCAGGATAGAAAATAACAAAAACCAGAGACACACACACACACACACACACACACACACACACACACACACACACACACACACACACACACACACACACACACACTTTACGTGCTGTTGCATTAATAATGTTGACCTGCCTCTATCCAGTGAATAATGAAACATGGTTCTGCTTTGATGTAGGGAAATGTTGGACCCTCAGACAGGCACACACACACACACACACACACACACACACACACACACACACACACACACACACACACACACACACACCTGTCACTCAGCTTGCTGCTCTCCTGTTCGTCCTAGTTCTCTCCTCGATGATGTTTTAAGTCTTTGTGGAGAGGTGGCAATCTCCACACACACACACACACACACACACACACACACACACACACACACACACACACACACACACTTCATTTTTTACCATCTCTTTGTGATTTATTCCTCTGGAAATGTGTTTTTTTCCCTTGCAGATAAAAGACTTTCACATATTACAACATGGAGAAAGAGAACCATACATTTGTGATTTTTTATGACTTTAGTTCTATTTTTCTTTCTTGGAATATAACTCCCATTGAAGCTCCATCATTTCTATATGTTTTTTTAAACTACAATGGCCCTCATACACTCTCGTAGCAGACCTCAGTTGGAATGGACAGAATGGAAGTCGTCATTCTCTGTTTTATAATTACAGAGATTATTATGAAGCCATTAAAATAAAGTGTTAAGCCGCGTCTGTTCTGACCTACTGTTGAACTAATTTAAATAAAGCACAGATAACATAGACGGGAGACAGGAGGGCGAGTCTGGTGCAAATAGAGGAGGGACACAGGGAATTGGAGGAGGACATGTCCGCCCCTGCTTTCATATCTCCTCCGTTACCCTCACTGCTGAGGCAGGAAGTGCAAAACGAGACCGAAGAAATGTCACACGATGTGTTGAGATCTTTTCAGCTGTCCGTTACTGCTCCTTCATGCACGTTCCTCCTGTAGGGCTCACCGTTGGGTTCACCTTTCTGCTATTCAGTTCTTCGCAATTATACCAAAAAGTAGGGGAGCGTCGTAGAAATTGAAATGCAAATGTTGCCATCACACTGTGCCTACCGTCTCCTTTTCCACTGCCTCGAGAGCTGATGCTCAGAAAGAAAGGCATGAAAGAGAGAGAGGGAGAAAAGTGCAGCAGCTCTTCTGAAAATCCCCCAGATTTAGGTTAGTGCTTCAACAAGCCCGTGAGAAAAACACAAGCGAACAGCTGATGAGATGACCTGGTTTCTCTGTGACTGTGTGCATCCACTGCTTCCCCTTGTCCTATATTTCCCCCACAAACACTGTTTATCTCCACTGAAAACACGCCGCATGATTGATGGCAGTCTTCGGGGTTTTAGAGCGGAGGCAGTTTATCACGACAACCTGACACAGTGACGGACAGTAAACAACACCACTTCATCCTTCATCCTGCGTCTCTCTCTGAATGCACTTTGAGACCTTGAGCGCATCTCAAGGATACGACGGTCATCTATTGTCTACAGGGCTGTGCAATGAAATGCTGTTGTAGTCCCATCGTCTATTGGAGGGGTTTTAAGCAGTGGTGGAAATCTGACTGAGATTTTACTGAGCAAAGTAAGAGTAGTAATACTGTCGTGTAGAAAAGCCTTTAGCCTAGTGTGGCTTTTCCCTCCAAGCATGGTCCTATCCCTCCAGGACTGTCAGCACACAAGTCCATTTAGGATTTGGAATTTGAATTTGAATTTGCATTTGAATTTGGAACTGGAACTGGGAATTGGATAAAATTAGATTTTGAAATTAGATTTTTAATATGAATTTTAATTTGGAATTGTCCCTCTAACACAAACTGTCAAATCCACTTGGAATATGGTGATACACCCATATTTGAAATAAGGAAAAGTACCTTTCTGCATCACAGCCAGTTTTGCCTTCATTGCATTTTAAGGATACACAGATCATTTATTTCGATTTTACAAATAGGAGTGCAAAAAATGCAGTTATTTTAATCTACCTGCAGGTGTGTTTCATCAAGTCTTACAAAGTAGATTACCCGTCAATTACCATTTCCTCTCAAAGTTATCCTATCCTACTATTTTCTTTCAGCCTGACGTTAGAGGAGACATTTCTCCATGTGCATCTGTTGTTTCACTAGTGGCTCGAGGTTTCCAGAGTGAAATTTTCCATTTTGTACGCTTTGAAAAGATTTGTCTTTGTTGGCCCGAAATAGCTGCGCATCGTTGGATTCTTCCTCGATTGGGGGTTTGCAGAGCTGCGTGTTAATCATATCAGAGTATAACGGGGCTATTCCATTTCCCTGTCTGTAGCTCAGAGCCAAAACTGCTCATGCTCTCCGCTCTACTAAACTCTACTACATTCTGGAGGCAAATGTCTTTATAGTTTCAGTGTCAGGATGTGTGAACAATGGGCTCAATATTCATTTTAAGGACACTGGGGTGAGGACAACAGTGTGTTCACGTATAATTATCCATTAGAGTTAATA